>NW_017306465.1:474948-510811 GCF_000935625.1 Nanorana parkeri | reverse complement strand
TTTTTCATGGAAGAAAAAAAAAGGAGTGTGGAATATGTTCTTTCACAATGATAAAAAAAACATATAATTGACGTGGTATTCAAACAACCTTAATGAAAGATTTCTGAGACTTTATGTAAAGTCCTAAATGATTACACATTCTCTCAGCTGAAGAAAAGCAAATCCTGGAATACAATTCAAGTAACCCTGTACTTCTCAATGCGGTTCTCAAACTCAAAAAGAAATACGCATGTCTGCCACTAGGGGCACTGCAGAGGAAAGGCTCCAGTTTAGTTAGCTTGTTAGCTCGATCTTGTACTTCCTACAGTTGGGTGATTGTTGGTATGATAGTAGATCATAGTTTCTGTCCTCTCAGGTAAGAGAGTTTGTCTGACAAATTAGTTTATCTTTATAACCTCCTAATAATGTTCTACACCAGGGGTAGCCAAACGCCGGCCCTCCAGCTGTGGTGGAACTACAAATCACATGAGGCATTGCAAGATTCTCACAGCCACAGACAAGACGGGACAGAGAAGCATCATGGGATTTGTAGTTTCACCACAGCTGGAGGGCCGGAGTTTGGCTGCCCCTGTTCTACACCATCACAGTATAATGTTTCCCTAGAGTCTGTTTTTTTTCCTCTCCGTAACATGGTGAGACCAAAATCGAGAGTTTGGAAACTTTTCCACAGTGCAACTTCTGCTGAGAGCAAGGCTGCAATTTGCAAATATAAAATAGAGTTTGAAAAAGCTAGTTTGGTGTATTTACTGAATAAGTTGTACTTTTATTTCAAGCATAATAAACTGCATTTCACGTTCCTAGTGGAACAAAATGACTTTCAATTTGTAAAAATACTTCACACTGAATTTTTTCTCAATTTTTGCAAAAATTTCCATTTCTTCGCATGGCTTTAAAAATTCCAGAAATGTTACATCTCTAGTCGCCAGCACTCTAAGGCCCGTTCACACGGAGCGGTTTATCGCGCGATAATCGCTCTATGTAGCTCGTCCAATGCATTTCAATGGAGCTGTTCACATCTCACATCTCAATGTCGCCTGTAGCTTGTCGCTCGTGCATGACCCTTTTTTGCGCGGATATCGCACAATTCGGCTCCAATAGACTCTACAGTGTAGGTGAAATCGCGCTACAGAAGGGTCACTTTTGATCGCTGTTGATTGGTTACAGCCCAATGTAGCAGCGAAGAAGTCCCGCCCCAAAAACGCGCTACGTAGCGCGATAACATGTGCAATGTCGCTCCTAGCCACTCAGCGCGAAATCGCGCATAAAAACGTGCAATATCCATGTCGCTCAGTGTGAATGGGGTGTAAGGCCTCATTCATGCACAACGCAAGAGCAAAATTGTATATTGCGTACATACGAGCGTCTATGCGCGTATATACAAGCATCTATGCGCGTATATACGAGAGTATATGCGTGCACTATTTGCATTCCCAGAATGCATCATTCCTAATAGAAATTTTAATGAACTGTACGCACATGCGCTCGTATGCACGTAAAATACGCTGCCCGGACGCCGTCGGTTCCATTCTGTTTTTGCGCATTTTTTCGCTACGCAAATATACAGCTTTGGTCTGGCACTGTTCTGTTTTCTGTCCTTGACTCCAGTATCACATATTGGAGACTCGCCCTCTTTGTCCCTGTTCACACCTGGGCGTTTTGACGCTGAAAGCTTAAGCTTCAAAACACACAAGAATTCCCATTCATTCCTATGGCCCCTGTTCACACCTGAGAGTTTAGCAGCAAGCTGTAAAAACGCTGAACGCTGGATTTATCCCCTTGGCTAATGTGTAGGAGTTTATTATGTCAAGGGCAGGACTTCTTTTCATTGGACAACACTCAATACACCCATATGCAGAAACACGTCCAAAACGCGCATCTATTTAGGGGAAAACGCACATAAATGCGCAAAAAGGACGTAAAACCGCGCAAAGAAAAAACATGCGTAAAACGCACGGAAACGCTGACGCCTAGGTGAGAATGGGGACTTTGAGCTGCCTAACCGTGAGCCGCTGAGCTTCCTACAAATCACGTTGGATGTATCATATAGGATAGCGAGACTCCAGACACCGGGTCTCTGCAATATTCTCATGACCTGAAGGTGGTTGGCTAGGCCGGGATGACATAACAGCCGGCATTTACTTGATCACCACACCCATGCCATGCTGACAACGTGTGAGCCAGTGTACAATTACAAGCACATTGTGGTCAGGTAGAAGAGACAATTTAGAGATCTTCCGGCCAGCCATATACTGGGTGATGCCTTTCAATTAGCATTCCCATCACTAGATGTAGCTGAGGAGCATAGAGGGGCTGGTGGGAGAGTCTGCAGGAGCCCTGGCATTGCACCCACAATGCACTGATCACAGTTGCAATGCTCTGCAGGCTACAAAGCAAACATGTAATATGTGTACTTTTTAATAATTATGGGTTAATTTATTTTCCCCATAGTTCTCCTAAGGGTCACGGGAGGACATATACTGACCCCTCCCGTGACCCAGAGCTCAGTATATCGCGAGCAACAACTCACAGTATACTGAGACCGCCGCAGCCGGGACGGATTCCGACATTACTGTCGAGATCCACCTAGGTGCGTGAGTGACAGCGGGCTCTACCTATCTAGAGGCAGAGCCAGCTGTGCCCGTTCCCTCCCCCAGTCAGAGCTGGAGGATCGGGGCAGGGGGGAATCACTGCAGGGAGTTGTGTCTGACAGTCACCGCTCTCTGCAGGGAGATGATCGAGAAGTGAGCGACCGACGGTATGTGTTCGCTCACTTCCCGATCTATTGAGTTGACGTGTGACAGTTTCATTGTCACACGTCAGCTCGAACTATGAGGATGAGTGAAAATCACTCGCTTCATAATTCTACTTTAAATATTTGCAATATGGGGGGAATTTATAAAAACTGGAGCAGCTGTGCATGGCAACCAATCAGCTACTCTCTTTCATTTTCAACTCTTAGCTGAACCAACTGAACATAGAAGCTGATTGGTTGCCATGCACAGTTGCTCCAGTTTTGATAAACTCCCCTTAATGTCTTTATATAGGAATGTAGATAATTCTTGTCACAGCCTGCACTCCTTGTGCTGCACTGTCCTCCCTGTGTCCTCTCACTGAACACACAGCTGAATTACAGGAAGGCTGTCAGCGGACTACATAACACAATGATTATCAAATCCCCCCTCCATGTTATATACCTCCATGCAGCTGTACCTCCTCTTCACCCAGCAGCTATACACTAGTGTGACCACGTGACCGCACTCCCCAGTGCTATTGGCTGTACATAGGCAGTTCCGGATTGGCTGCTGAGTTCAGCGTGTGTTTTACCGGAGTGACGCGAATGTAGTATAAAACGCGGTAGTAAAAAACATTGAGTTCTTTCAGCATACTGCTTCCGCCGAATCATATTAGAAGGCAAGTGTATAAGAGCATGTGTCATTAAACATAACCTGTCAGTGCAAAGGTGAGGTAGCTAAATAGCAATAAACACATTTATTCCACAATATCATGTTTATAAAAAACGTCACTATTGCAGCAGTAGCTTAAAAAGTACATCTGGATTCCAGCACATCCTTGCAAAAACATGCTCGCACTGTCGTGTCACCGAACTACAGGAAGTTCAGAATTCCTGTTGACACTTTACTTCCGCCAGTCGGCTGAACCTGTTTGGGACGTTACTAAGGGAAGGAAGTCACGTGGTGCGCAGGAGGCGGGGGAGATGCTGACACAATCACGTGACGGGGGCCTTCGGAGCAAATGCTGGAGATGCTGGAGTGAGCGGAGCGCGATTACAGGTGAGAGTTGGGGGGAGAATCACGTGAGCACCTTTGGGGTAGCTGCTCTGGGCGTGACGTCATCCGCCTGTTAACCACTGAGTGGCTGGATGCAATTGTAAAGGGTGTACTGTAATTGATGAGCAGTTTTTACATATAAAAGTGGTGAAGTTTTTGTGGTAATGTAGTTTCAAAGTTTTTTTGTTGTTTTTTTTTTTTTTTTTTTAGTTATTGTGTTTAGAAAAGTTAATTTATACGAACTGCCCCACTTTCTTAAATTGAAGGGTGCGTTTTCTAGCAGCATTCTGATAATTGAATTTAGCGCGGCATTTTGTGGCTTTGTACAGCTGCGTCATCCAGGTGCGGGATCACTTCATGTGAAAGACTACAACTTCCATCTGACTGGGACTCTGGAGAACATGCTGGTGATCCTTCTCTGTCTCCGCTCTGTAGTCCTGGTGCACTTCCTTCAGCCCCATGGCAGCAGCTCCAGACCTGAAGTTGGGGGAAAACATTGATGGAACCCGTTCACTGCACCCGCAACGCACTGATCACAAGTGTGATGCTCTGCAGGCTTCATTGCAACAAAGTAGCAAATGCACCTTCATCATAAGATCAGTGTTGCTGCATTTATTACTTTTCTCTCTCGTTTAATCTGTGAGATATGCTACTGGTCCAAGAGCTAAAGTGGGGGCCCAAGCTGCTTGTCCCCCATGGCGGTCTGCTTGTCCCCCATGGCGGTCTGCTTATCCCTCGTGACAATCTACTTGTCCTGATGTCCTGTCTGCTCCCTGCTCTCCATGCTGAAGTCAGGTCCCCCAAAAATCACGATGGGGAGGGGGGAACAAGCAGGCTGTTACAAGTGATCACTTGTAGAAAACGAGTGGCGGCTCCCCTGCTCTACATTTACCGGTACTTGCCCGCAGCAGGGCTATATGTAGAGGGGAAAAAACACCCGCCCTGCGCCAACTGCATGTCCTGGGTGTCGGGCGATAGGAATCGTGCACCCCTGTACTATTGAAGGGCAAAAAAAAAAGCTGTTGAGTAGTGATGGCTGCCGGAGTTCTCCCAAGTCCACACAAAAATGTGACCTATACCACCCACCTGGTGCATTACTCACCCCGCAGCTACATGACACAAAGGGGTGGGGAATGTCGCTGCAACTGATTGGCCCGGGAAGTAGATGTGCAGTGATACTTTTGAGTGGGCTTGAGCAAACTGGGTTCACACCAAACTGTGCACATCACTACTGTTCACCTAATGAGATTCTGCTGACTGCTATCAGCATTGTTTCCAGTGCTCTGGGAACTACAGAACACCCCTCCATGGTGTGGCAGTTAGGAGAGGTGTTTTGCAGTCCTGATACACTTCCTGTTTAGGAGGGCCAAGGTTGCTCCTCCATAGATACAGTACAATGAGTGAACGTTGTCTCCCTAGGACAGGAAGTGTGTTATTGGCTACTGAATAAAGGCGGAAAAGCCTGAAACAAGAAAATGAATGCAGCCGGCACAACTAAGGACTGGTAAACTGCAATATATATTTTAGGATTAGATGGGCAGACGCTCCCATTTCAATTTAATAAAGTGGAATAGAAGGTTTGTAATAATGCAGTGTCTCTTTGTAATATAAACACATGCAGTAGCTGGCTTTGTTTTATAGTCCAGTACCCAGGGCCATCATCTACTTATGTCACCTGGGGGATTTACTCTCCATGTTGGATTTTAGTTGAATTAGTATTAATCTTGGTGCACCGAAATGTAAAAAAAAATGTCAGGCTGAAAATGTTTTAATTTGAACTTTTTCAAATTTTTTCAAATATATTAATTTTATTTACTTTTTCTAAACTTTTTAATTTTTTTATATTTATTTATTTTATTAAATATTTGTATCCTTTTACTTTTTAGGGGCTTCTGAGAAACATTAGGGTTCTAAATAGACCCATTGATATTTCCCTTTTAAAATAGAAAAAGAGATTGAGGACACAGAGTCCTCAATCTCTTTTTCTGCAGCCTCTGTTATGAATGAGCAGGAATCCTCTATACTGAGTGTTCCTGTTCATTCATAACATGAGGACAGAATATGTTTACTATAACCACAATTATTATGTAGATCACTTCCCATGCATTCATAATTTGAGGATATAGTACACATAATCTGTCCTCAATTATGTACAAACACTCCGCAATCACTCCTCTCTGACAGCTGTCACAGGAGGCTGAGCGAGCGGTGCAGGGAGGAGAGCTCAGCCTCCTGTGACAGCGCTGGCTGTCTCCGCCCACACACCACTCTGCCGATCTGTGACAGGAGGCCGAGCCGTGTGGGAGGAGAGACGCCAGCCGCTCGCATCGCTCTCCTCCCGCAGCGCTCGGCCGGCTGTCACAGTTTCTCTCCTCCCCGCTGGGACACAGAGCAGCGCCCAGCGGGGAGGAGAGATAGAACAGAGGCACCGCTGTATCGGCCACAAAATGGCACTTTCGGCATGATGACAAAAGTGCCATTTTCGGCCGATATACCGGTGCATCGCTAATTAATCTCTCAAACATTTATTCAGTAATGAATACAGGTCAAACAAATATTTGCCCAGCAAAGGTTTTGCCCGAACATTTACAGTCATCATGCTTCTGAACAGTGCCTACTCCCTCAGCTCAGCTTCCCTGAACTTCCATGGCCAATATACAGGGGTGTGGAATGCCGATGCCCGGGACATACAGTTCCAGGCAGGTGTTTTTTTTTTTTCCCCTCTACATTTGGGCAAGCAAGACTACATGTATGGCGGGGGAGCCATTTTGTACAAGTGATTTGAGCGGCTATACAGGCACCTAGATCACTTGTAAGCAGCCTGCTTGTGTGCCCCCAGTGGTTTTCGGGGTCCCCTGCTCTTCTCGGGGACCCCGGACCACAGCAAATGCCCTCAGGATGGGGAGCAGAGCGGAAAATGTCTGTTCTCCGCTCTGCGATCAGTGACACAGGACCACTGTACTCGCAGCGCTCCTGTGTCAGCTTTCGCAAGTGGAGTTGTACAGAAGATTAATCACATGTGGTGGATCTTCTGTGTTGGAGGGCAGGCTCATAAAGAGAACCTGTCACCTCCGAATGCTATCACATAGTGGCTTGTTAGTCCCTGTGTGATAGTAATAAAGTTTAGTAAAAAAAAAATGTTAAAGATAATAAAATGAAAATGGGAAAAAATAATAAGGTAAATAATAAGAAAACAAATTAAACCAACCCCGCTGCCCCCTCCATCTGCATGCGTATACACGCATGCACAGGGCTGTGTGAGTGTGAGAAATGGGGTGCACGCTAGCTGAGCGCTGCCCCCGTTCCACTGTGTGCCATACTGTGTTAGCCGGGCAGCAGCACTCTCTAACACGCACACTCTCTAACACGCACAATGTGCTTTAACGGGTAAGTTCGCTTTCCCAAGTCATTTTGGAAAACGGAATTACCCGCTTAAATCTGAGTTTCATAGAAGAGGCTTAAGTGGACCAGTCACACAGATGGAAAAAGCATGCTGGAGCGTAGAATAGGGCATTACACCTTATTGCTCTACCCCTAGACCTGACAACCATTTAACCTTTGCAGAGTAGAAAGTCTCTGCCATCTTCTGTTTTTTCCCCAGACAGTGTTTAATGAGGGGAATCAATCAAAACTGGAGCAGCTGCCCAAAGTAGGCAACCAATCAGATTTTCTTTCATTTTCACAGCTTAATTGAACAAACTGAAGATAAAAGCTGAATGGTTTCTATGGGCAACTGCTCCAGATCCTGTCTGCACCAGTTTAGATAAACCCCCCCCCCCCCTGTATATTTTGATCGCATAGCTATGTAATTATCATACATTAGAAGTCCCGTTCCCTTGGTGGTTGGCCTGAGGTGTTTTTAGAGTTCTCTGCATTAGAGATTTATAAGCACAGAGGCTCATTTCCTCCCGGCCTGTATGAAAAGAGGCCTTGTTAATGGAAGCCTTTAAAGTCCATATAAATATGTAGGAGTTTGCATAGGGGCCTCCACCCTGGCCTGGGTGGGAGCTCTGACTAACCTAGAGATTTAGCTGAGCGTAGGACAGGTGTACACAAAGTACAAGCACCCTGCAAATAATCATCATCTACTTATAGGATGAAAGAACATTTTATGTTTAAAGTGAAATGCGTGTCCACTAATCACGGGCTGCAATGCTCTGCAGAAAAATGAAGAAGGGCACATTTAAGGGACAATTTGTGAGGGACCAAAAAAGTTAGATCGTATACTAACCTTTCACATGGCTTCTGACCGCTCCGCGTACACAAGGGTGAGGTCAGCCTTTCCGGTGACATCTGGGAAAGGTAGAGTAGACCAAATCTCATGGTGAAGACGCTCCTACACAGTACTCACCATTTCCCAGGATCTCGTTAGTAAGATGATGACCTCACACCCGGTATTATGAAGGTGGAAGGAAAGGTGGTTATAATATTACACTTTTCCCCCATATAGGTGTCCTTTTTTTATATACTTATAGTTGCTGTTTTAGCAAGCTTGAAGGGGGCACATTTAAAAAGAGGACATAGCATGGAGTATAAGATGCACTTTAAAAATAATCCCGATGCCACACACATCAAGGAGTGTCCGATGCCCGTTCCTCCACTGCAGGCTGTGGTTCCAGCTTTGACATCACTACACAACACAACACAATAGTGGTATAGGAGCCAGGGCGGGACCAGGGATCCAACACTCCCAAGGCATGGGTGGTGATGTGGCATATATAATTATTATTTTCTTTTATTGAATTTCCATAAGTTCTATTCCACTCTTAATAACCATATCGATCTAAACTTACTGATTGAAGATGCCCATAGGATGGACTTCCTCAATACAATGACACAATTTCACTCAGCCCTGTCAATGTATACTTTCTTGTGTCACCACTCTGAGAGCCTGACTTCTGAACTACAACTCAACTTCTAAACAGTGTAGGGTTATTATTGCTTGCTGGAAGCAATGCATGATGGGATATGTGCTCTTGCGAAATGGAGATTGCATCACATCAAGCAGCAGGGATTGAGATGCAAAGCACACTGGGAATCCAGGAAGTTGAGCACTGGCCCTGATATCTTGTTTTGGGGTGGCTCTTCCCCTTTGAAGGTTCCTATGGAGAGATTCTTGTGTGTGACTCCACAAATACACATGCATAGAAAGGCAAGCCAGTCGTCTCCCTCTCCTCTCTTCTTCAAGCTAGTAGATGGGACGGCTGCTGGGGACTGCTCTGTCCCTTGTGATCTTGTACTGGACAGGAAGTTCAGGGATGCCGAGCTGAGAGAGTCGGAGCTGTTTGGAAACCTGATGACTGTAGGTTCTTGGGTAAAAATGTAAAGAAATACTTGACTGGGCGATGTATATTTGTTTGATTTGGATGCATTATTGAAAGAAAAGTTTACATAGTATTTGAGGTTGAATAAAGACATTCGTCCTTCAAGTCCAACCTATTAGGATCTCATTCTAGGAGTACCTGTACCCCTGTATATTACCTGTACCCCTGTATATTGCGGTCCCTTAAGAAATCGTCCAAAAGTTTCTTGAACAATTCCACATTATTTGCTGAAATCACTGTCTGTGGCAGTGAGTTCCAGACCCTAACTGATCTTACTGTGAAGAACCCCCTTCGCCCCTTGTGCTGGAATTTTTTTTCCACCAATTTTAGGTGGTGGCCTCTAGTTTTTGTAATGGAGTTAATTTTAAACAGTTTATCGCTAATGTTGCTACCACCATTGAACATCTTGTACATGGAAATCATATCCCCCCTTAATCTCCTCACCTCCAATGTGAACATGTTTAAATTTAGTAGCCTCGTCTCGTAGCTCTGGTCCTCCATACCCCTAATTAGTTTGGTTGCCCTCCGCTGGACATTTTCCAACTCAAGGACATCTTTTCTTAGTACTGGTGACCAGAACTGGACCGCGTACTCCAGATGAGGTCGAGCCAATGATCTATAAAGTGGCAAAATTATAGACTTGTCCCTGCAATACATCCCCTTTTTAATACAGGACAAGACCCTGCTAGCTTTGTTGAGAGTTTAATATTACTTTAAAGAAAACAAAAAAGTCCAGCTTTACGTTTACATTGGGCCGCAGATGGCCTACTGCGAGGATGGAATTTCTAGGGAAAGTACAGTCACAGGATCTCCGTATGGCAGAGTTTGTGGTTTATGACCAGAACAGTGAAATCAAAAACAGGAAACGAGTGTTTCATTGTCATCTCAGGAAGGAGTGCTACAACTCTTTTTCCAGGGTATCTTTAATCACAAATGTAACAGCCAAAAATCACAAGTCAGCATTCTAGCGAACTTGCTTGTTCAGGAAAATGTATTTCACTTGTGCGCACCGTCTGGCTGTGAGGCTTGGCAGTTGAGTCTGAATGAGGAGCGGGTGGGTGGGGGTGTTACAGGTGTAAATGTGTAAAATTATTTCATTTAATTAGGAAAATGGATTATAACGGGGAACATAACACTGTAATGTTGCCTATTATTACAATCTATTTCTCTGATTAATTGATTAGACAGGGCCACTGTTCTATCAAAGTTTGTGACCAGGTTGGAACCTCTGACCGGTGACGTGGTCACACATTTCAATGTAATCCCGCCCAGTTTTTTGGCGGTGAAATTTGTGACCACCAATAAGTGACGCATGTCAACGCTTTCTCAGCTGTTCGAGCGCAGATCGTATGTGCAAGCGAGCTGATCTGCCCTGGAACAGCTGTTCGGTCCTGAAATGTCACTTCTATCCGACTTTGTGAGTGGGGTGGAATGTGAGATCGCACTCAGTCGGATAGAAGTGACATTTCGGGACCGAACATCTGTTCCAGAGCAGATCAGTTCTCCTGCACATACGATTTGCGATGCCGATCTGCCCTGGAACAACTGAGAAAGCGTTGGAGTGCTTCACCTATTGGTGGTCACACATTCCACCGCCAAAAAACTGGGCGAGATTACATTGAAATGTGTGACCACGTCACCGGTCACACATTGTAACGTAGTCACAAACTTTGATAGAACACCGCCATCAGGCCGGTACCCATGTGAGGGGTCTGGGCAGCTTAGGGGTGGCGTGACGGGAGGGGGTGGAGGAGGCCAGGCCCCAGCAGCAGCAGGTAAGAGGTGTTGGGAGGAGGTTCAGGGAAAGAGGCCCTGCAGAGCCCACCATAGAGAGTCTCAGATGGGCTGTGCAGGATATATGGTGTGCTCTGCAGGGTCACTCTCAGGTGGGGTTTCAGGTAAGCCCAGAGTCCAGTGCATTACTAAGCCCACATATACTTATATACATGCTATACATAGCATAAAGGTACAAAACGATATTTGCAGTGTTATCTTCATTTTAGATGTCAAAAGGGTTTTGTGGCTCCCGGTGTTTTCTTTTCTGTGGGAAATGGGTCCAAATGGCTCTTTGAGTGTTTAAGGTTGCTGACCCCTGGTCTAAGGTAACATTGCTGTTAAAACACACCTTGTGTAGCTGACTCTAAGTTCACTGTGAGTGAATCCTGATCTGGCTGCATTATGTAATGAGATATTGCTTGATGCTGCATGTGATCATTCATTGTGCGGACAACTAAACCAAAACAATAATTCTCCTTACAGGTTGGCTAAAACACCCTGAATGCTGCAGGATGGAGGGGACCCAGGAGAGTCCTCTGATGCTGATATACACCTTGCAGGAATTACTGGGTCATGATACAGTGCAAGTGGAGCTCATCCCAGAGAAGAAAGGCTTGTTTCTCAAACACGTGGAATATGAAGTGTCCAGTCAGGTGAGAACATAGCACATGTTAATGTGATATAAGTAGTGTTAAAAGAGTTCAGTTTAAAGCTGAACTCACGGCACCAAATATTTAATTTAAATACCCTGTTTCCCCGAAAATAAGACCTACCCCGAAAAAAAGACCAAGTACTATTTTTGGGAATTGCTAAAATATAAGACCTATCCCGAAAATAAGACCTAGTTGTGACAATGCACAGGGCCAGTGGTGGCATAAGGGGGAACTTGAAGAGCCGTGGGAGAGGCAGGAGAGAATAAGCGGTGCCAGCGCTAGAGGAAGCGAGGCGGCACCGGAGGGAGCAGAGCCGCATAAGCCGATGCCTCCTCTATAGCGCCGGCTCTTGTCACAGGCGGAGTGATACCAAATGCACTCCACCTGTGAGAAATCGAAAGTGAAAGCGCGCTTCGCTCATTCTGGCCAGCGATTGGTTAGCAAATTGCTCTTGGAAATGTACGGCACCCCTGGTTGCCCTGATCACCATATTTTTGTACATGAATAAGTGTGGATTGTTGTACATTAAAAAAAAAAAAAATAAGACCTATCCCAAAAATAAGACCTAGTGTGTTTTTTTTTGTTTTTGTTTTTTTTTTTAAACCCCCCAAAAAATATAAGACAGTGTCTTGTTTTCGGGGAAAAAATACAAATATAAATCCACTTTTAGGATAGCAAGAGAGAGGACAATCTCCAACAGCTGTCCATCTACTAGCCTGGAGGAGAGAGGAGCAGAGAGCAGAGAACTGTCTTGCCTTGCTATGTTTGTGGAGACACACACAGCTTACTAGCACACACAAGGGTGACTCTATAGGACCCTGGACAAGTATCGGTACTTGTACTTGCAAAACTGGTATTGATGCATCCCTTATATTTATAAAAACAAATCATACATTATAACAGAGATGTACAAATCCCAGGAGCTCCGTGTGCTCCTTACAAATGACAGCTGCCTCCTAACTTTTGAATTTTTCTCTTGTCTAGTCTTGGTGCTGGAAAAGTATCGGTACTTGTACTAGTACCAAGTACGGTACTTGGTATCGGTGCATCCCTAGTTTGCTCCCTTTCTGGCCAGCAGTGAGGTGTCGCTCCGTTGCTGCTCCCTCTCTGGCGGGTAAGCATTTTACCTTAGATGGAGCAGCATTGTAGAAGTAGATCAGTGTACCTTCTAGCAATCATGTTCCCTTCGAAGACAGGATCACTAGTCTGACATAGGCCTAACTCTAAAGGCTAGTTCACACCAGATGCAGTTGTGATGAAGTCCATTCAGTTTGGTAGCTGCATCCACAATGCATCACTATGGGATTTCTGATGCACTGTTCACACCAGAGCAGTCCTGATCACAACAGAATGCATCAAAATGCATTAAAAATGCACTGGAATGCACCTGGAATCCCATTTTAAGCTGCAACAAAAACTGCGTCAATCGCGATACAATACTGACAAGCAAAACAAATGGCAAACGCACTCATCAATTTGTTACCAGCTTTAGAGCAAGGTGCACATGGAAGGGCCTAATACAGTACAAACAGCAAAAAGTTTTCCCAGCACAATCGCCAGCCAGCATGCAAAAAAAAAAAAAAACTTGTCTCACAGCTAAGGTTAAAAACAGAGGTTTAGATGCACGTCTTCTGCAGAAAATGTTAAAGCTGCGCCAAGGCACCTCCTAGATAATGCGGTCCTAACTCTAAACTATGAGAGACTCCATCTTGGAGCACATGAGGCAAAAGATCAAATTGGGTGCAGGTTTGTCAGGAGGAAGCCCGACCTCCCTTAAAGGCACAGGTACGCACAAGGGATCTCACACATCACAAGGCAGCTGAGACCCCCCATGCAAACGCACTCATCAATTTGTTGCAGCTGCGCAGACGCACACACTTCTGGTGTAAACTAGCCCTAAACATCTTGTTAATATTGTTTGAGAATGACCTCCAGATAAATGTTTTAACATAATGATCTCTTGATGCTTCTTTACAGTTCTTTAAGTCTTCCGTGTACAGAAGATACAATGACTTTGTCATGTTCCAGGAGGTGTTGCTGCAGAAATATCCATACCGCATGGTACCAGCCCTCCCACCCAAGAGAATGCTGGGAGGTAAATGTCATCTGCATCTTTATTCCTTTCAATGACAGTCTATGCTAATTTATCCACACATACAGCTGAAAGCTGCTTTCTCCTTTCATCTAGAAAGGGAAGACCTTGTGCACGTTTCTCCCCCCCCCTATTGATCGTCGCTGTCCTTCTGTTCATATTACTGTCAGTCAATTTTGTGTAATGAGCTGCACTGAGGTTTTGCTGCTTGCAGTTGCTCATAGTACAGCGCAGCCCAGCTTTGGTGAATTGTTGAAAGCAAATAGCTTTCCGCAGCCGGCCTGTGTCAGTTCGGAAGAAGCTGATGAGCTCTAAGTAGTAGTACGGTAGCTTTAAGCTGACAATACACTGTTCTGTTTTTATCGTATAACCCATGGGCTGAACAAGAAAAATGCAGATACAGATTCCTCCATCAATACTTAAATGAGCATTGATCGAGGAATCCCCAATATTGCCTATGCAGCCTTAACAGCGGCTGCTGGTAGAATGCCTGAACAAAGCTGGCAGCTCATTGGCTCGATGCTGATTTGCTGGGAAGCCGGTTGCCTGGCCAATCGCAAAGGAGCCGGCTTCCCGGGCAATCGGGAAGCCAGGCAGCATGTCATTACATGCTGCCCAGCTTCCTGATTGCCTGGGAAGTCAGCTTCATGCCAGCGGAAGCACCGGTATCGGTGAGTATTAAAAGCAAAATATACAGAAAAAACATTATCGGCACATCCCTAGTTAATAATAATAATAATAATAATAATATTATCTTAAACTTGTGTCTATTTTAACCTATGTGACTATTATTTTCACACGGTCATCCTGCTAGTACCACTGTCCTACCTGATGCTTGCTCTCTGATCTGTATCTGGGGAGGAGCAGCGTTGTCACAGCGTTGTCTTCTTTTATAATAAATACTTTTTACCCTGTACGGGTACAACCTGACAGTTTTAAATTCGTTTTCCAATGTTCCCATTGGAAGCACTTGTCTTCGGCCACCTAGACTGTTGCCTGAAGCCTGCATACTTTTTTCACCCTTCACATAAGGACTTTACAATGGCTCTAAAGCTGACTCTGTTTGGATTTTGAACAGGTCTTGCTGATGAAATTCAAGCTGTGTGTGGCCCTGCCAGCACCACTCCGTTCAACAAAAGTACTTTTGTCAAAGGAGCCGGCCTGAAAATTGCTGGCCGCACAGCGACTGAGGCCAATTGGCTGCAGTCACTGTTCATGTAGTCTGACAGCTGTGGGTACAGGCAGTCCTAATAGAATAGGCTGCAGGGTAGATTCCTCCATTCATGCTTTTTTTTTAGGGTGGTTGGTGGGATCAAGGGTTTTATAAAGACGCTTAGCGACATATTTATAAACCGCTCTGCAAATGTCAAAGTTTTAGAGTCTAAGCATATGATGAATTGATGAGTGCTTTTTCCATTTGTTTTGCTTTTGCAAACCAGGCGCCCTCGGGAAAATAGTACAAGCTCTCGTCAAAACAGGCGCACATGTTAAAAGGAGCGGCTAAACAGATTTGCACATTTAAAATTATCTAAGAGGCTAAAACTGTTGCAATTGCTGTGATCAATTCCCCCTGTGTATTTTGTAGTCGTGCAATATTACCACATTTGCCACAGACTTACAGTGCAGGTGACACTGTAAGTCAAATCTGGAAATTGTGGTTCCTTGGGAAAGCCGCTTTGTTAGTAGAGAAATAAAAAAAAAATGGAGGTTTTCTAAATGTATAGCAGATCCACCTTAAAGTGTTGGAGATTTAAAATTTTTCACAAGTACAAAAAGTTTGGAAAAGTATTCCATTGTTCGGGCAGCAGGCGGCTCTGCATTATTATGTGTGCAGTACAATGACATTGGCAGACACAGTTTTAAAATACTTTTTCAAAGCAGCGCCTGAAGTGACATGTCTTCAAACCGGTGAAGATCTATGTTCCTTTCACTGAGATGAAACCCTTTGAGAAGTGTGCAAGTTATTTTTGTCCTTCATGAAACGGCATAGATTTGTTAGGGAGGATATGAAGACGGCAGGAGGAGAGTGAGCGGTGACGGCACTGTCACAATCTGTGTGCTGCCCGCTTTGATCAGGGCTGATGTGAAAGGAGATAGTTGTAAAGAGCTCATTTACAGAAAGAGAGAGGCGCCCTCAAAAGTGATAACTGTTTATTTTTCAGCACTTCAAGGGGAGATGTCAAATTCTGAGAGAACTCTTTTTCTGAGGATCACAGAGACTTAATTATCTGAAATGGGATTTAACCCATTCACGTATTGTTCTGTATTTTAAGTTATCGTTTCCATACACTGTAAAAATCATATTGTATGCACTGACTGCTTAAAGGGGATTTAAGCTCAAAGTTCATGTCCAATTGGACCAGACGATGGAGATTGTAGCCTGGGGAAGGGTAGGTAGAGCTATTAGAAGGATAAACTTACCTGTCCTTCCCTTGATTCAGCTCCACTTCAAACATTGAAGGCAATAACCTGAAGGAAGGTAGGTAGAGCTTTTACCGTAGAACAACGATACACTTAGCTTTCATCAGCTAAATACAGGTCCTCGTCAAACAATGGAGGTTGTAGCCTGGGGAAAGGTAGGTAGAGATATTAGAACAGGGATCAACTTACCTGTCCTTTTTGTTAGATCAGTTCCACTGTAAATGAAGGATGCAGTAGCCTGGATAAATGTAAGGTAGAGATTTTAGGAGGATAAGCTTACCTGTCTTCAGCTAGATTCAGGTCCAGTGCAAATGATGGCAGCATTAGCCTGGAGAAGGGTAGGTAAACATTAGAACAAAGATACTATGGATGCACCAATACTGGTATCTGTATCAGTGCTGATACTGAGTATTTGGGTGAGAACTCGGCCAAATGCTCTGATACTTACCCCGATACTGGCAGTGCCGCGAGGAAGCATGGAGCTGGCTTCCCGGCCAATCAGGAAGCCATTCTGTCTAGCAACAAGTGAAGGCTGCTTCCTAGCCGGTAGGTGGGTCATGATGTGCCGCCAGGCTGCCTTGGAAAGTGAAGCCAGTGCTCTTTCGATCGAACACCAGCTTCCCAGGCAATCAGGAAGCCAAGCGGCAGACCCAGGGATTCCGGTATTTGGTATCGCCGAGTACCGCAAAAAAAAATATTGGTATTCGATACCAAAAAGCGGTATTGGTGCATCCCTAAAAGATGCAATTCCCTGCCCTCAGCTAGATTCAGGTCCACTTCAAATGAGAGAGACAGTAGAATGAGGATAAACTTCCCTGTCCTCAGTTAGATTCAGGTCCCTTTCAAATGATGGAGGCAGTTGCCTGAGGGAAAGTAGGTAGGTCCTTTGTTGTGGCAAATAGAATTTATGCGCTCTCTAATCAGTTGCGTTTAAAGTGACCCCGTCAAATCTGTAAATGCTTTCAACGCTTCTGGGAGTGTTGGATGTCTCTGTCTTCTGCTGCATACAATCCTCAGATCCTCCCCATGTTGCTGTGGTTTCCTGTAGTGACATAGGGACCACGATACACAGCGGGAGACACAGGTATCCAACATTGCCAGAAGTGTTAAATGCTGAAGACGTTGCAGGAGACTACAATGCTGAAATGGAGGGAAAGTAAGACACACTGACCACCAGAGAGGTGAGTATGGGAGCTCTTCTATTGTAGGGTCTTGCTGTTAGCATTTCTTTATTGCAAACTCCAGGTGTCCCCATGAATAATTTCCCCTCTGCTGTTTTGTTAACAACTGTAACATTTTGTATTTCCCATCACTTTCTGTTTTCTTACTAGCCAAACCAAAAATAAGGTTTTGCTAGAGATAAACTTGGGGTTCTGATCGATTTTCAAAGCTGGTTGTATCATCTTAGGATCTCCTGAACCCACAAAATAAAACAACTGAACATTTCACCAACTTTTTCTTACAATAGGAGCATAATATGGTACGAGTTATTATATGCATAATATGCTTTATATACAGACCACCTTTTACAGGCTGTGTCCATCCCCTTCACTATATCACCAATCCTGAAGGATCTGATTAAAAACAAAAATTATACATTGTGGGAAATTCATGGTTTCCACCTGGTTTAAGTCTGATCATATATGACATAATAATAATGAAGGGAATTTTAATAAACAATTATGGAATTATTTGTGCCTATTTTGCACAACAGTACAAAATTAATCCCGGTGGTAAGCTTTGACCACAGCACAAAATTATATCTTTACAGTTGTTTGTTTTTTATTTTATATCAGCGGATCGAGAGTTTATAGAATCCCGGAGGCGAGCTCTAAAGAGGTTCATTAATCTAGTATCCCGGCACCCCTCTTTCTGGGATGACATACTTGTGACTATCTTCCTTTCATATAATGGTCAGGTAAGTACAGCTTGCTTTTTTGTAAAAAATCTGTGTGAGTAAGTTGCCTTTATTTTCAGTTTGAGCACAGCCAGAGAATTGGGGTCTTGTCACAGCGGCAGTAAACATTACAGACAAGGCTGCGTCTGGTAACATAGGGTTTGGGTCCCAAAATGACCAGTCTTCACCCAATGTCTGTGTGTGCAATCTTACAAATGACAGATTACTTGGTCCAATGTCTGCTTGATTCTAATTCGAATGGTGGTCACTGTTGCATCAAATCAGTTTGCTCAGATCTTTTATCTGCAAATAGTGGCTTTGACTGACTGTGCCTGAAAATTCAGACAGTCTGCACTTGAAGTGAGACAATGTTTAATATGATAGCTAAGGGGCTGGCATACTTGTAGACTTTTGTTTTTACTATTAGGTTTTGTTTTTTCCTTTCCCAGGTGGTGCATGGTACACCCAGAGCATGGTGGTCAATGTTCATATTCCACACTCCTCTCTATGTATAAGTCAAATGCATAATGTATTGAAGTCAAAAGGGTAGGCAAGGGGTTTATTTATAAAATTTTCCATGCTCATCACCATCTAGGGCCACAATTGTCATGCAAAAAGCATCCACCCAGTGTATAACTTTTACAAATGAACCCCTAAATGTGCCTTTTTGTTGCCTACACCTTGCAACAATTGCCCGTATAATGTAATGACTGACCATTTTTTGCTCAAGTATTGTAAGGATTTCCCATGTGCTGCTCGCTTATTGTCATGATTGCCCGTTTCTTGCCCATGTATGGTCAAGTCAGCACTGTTTGTTTAGAGAACCCTGGTACTATAATTGAAATCCCTACAGGCCTGCCACTATCTAACCACACCATTATTATCCCCATGTTTCACTGTGGTGCACTGCAGCATGCCATTTACTTACTGTTTGCTATAGGTCCGTTAATTGGTGTTTTTTTATATCGGTGTTGAGTTTGGCCTTATTAACACAAACAATGAAAATGAAAAATTTCTAGATTTGTCAATCAAGAAAGTGGACAGTAGTAGGTAGAAATGTTAACAAAATATGAATGGCTGCGATACTGTGTGAAATAAAGATTGGGACTTCTCGGAAAAGATGGTGAAAAGTGCTGCAGTGGTTTGCATAGTTCACGATAAAATGCTCTTTGTCTCTTTTGGCTATAACCCGCTGGCCTCACCCTCACCCTGTCCACTCCTACCCCATCTCTAACCTTTCCCCCATCTTGCTTACTCTCCCCCTCTCTTCCTTCAGCCCCCTTCCCCATCTCATCTGCACCAAAACGACCCGTGGATTACTGGGGACATGCCTGTGTTACTCCACTCCAAACCCCCCCGTGTTTAACTATCTACCAACTTCAGCGCACCCCCTTCTCCCCGTAGCACCCATGCCTACTTTTATACCCATCTACATTCTTCCCACCATTATACATACATTCTAGGTGACTACCCATGGGCCTTAGAGTACAACTCCCAACCACATCTGCCCTTCAAGGTCCTTCCTGCAAATCTAAGAGCACTGACTCTCAAGGTCAATGGACTTGCTTCTGATTCTACCCACCAATTGTTTTTCACTTCACACCTCTACCTGGTTAAATTCTTTTGTTTTGTTTTTTACTGATTTCTTTTTCTATAGTCTTTGCTATTATAAGGTAAAATATTAATTCTGACTGATTTCTATGGATTTAATTTTTTACTTTACTCTTCAGTAAGCCCGAATGTTTTCAGAAGCAAGTAAGAATATATATATATTTTTTCTTGTGTTGGTGTTTAGGATGTACAGAATAAAATGCGTGAATCTTCCCGTGGGGTGGGAGATGAATATATGATGTGCAAATTTGCAACACAAGCCAAGGTATGTATCATCACAATGTCTTTTATAAATCTATACAGAATATTGATTTTAAATAAAGAAATGTCAACCCATCTAAACCTCATTATTAGACCAGCAGCTAGATCCTTTTTCCTGAGGCAGGCTTCTGTTTTGTGCGCGGCCTGTTTTATGTTGATTCCTGGCTCCGACTTTGTGCTGTATGTCTGCTGATTTCCTGTCTTCTTGCTGCTCTTCTTGCAGGATTTCCTCCCAGCTGATATCCAGGTCCAGTTTGCAGCCAGCAGAGAGCTGATCAGGAACATCTTCAACAGTTTTTACAAACTCCGGGATCGAGCGGAGAGAATGGCTGGAAGAGCCATTGATAATGCCACTGATCTTTTGGGCTTTGGCAAAGAACTAAGGTAAATCAGTTGTCAAATGCCAGCCCACCCAAAAGTGATCAGGGTGGAGCCTGGTGGTCTAAGTCCGCCTCTGGTTTTTATATGTCTTGGGTGTTCTAAAAGCAAGATCTCTCGGTTATAATTCCAGACTCTGCACTTGTCAACATGGGAGTTTTGGGCAATTCTACCCAACTTTGTCTTGCAGCACCTCCTGTTGCAATCTCCACATTATAATATCATTATAAATTCAACAGGTAGAGCGGAAACTCTTTTTAATGGGTATGGCAGGTGTGCAGACCCAGGAGGTCAAAAACGGATATCATGCCAATAAATTCTTTAAGAGATATAAGCACTGTCAGTTGGTTTAACTTTCCAGCATTTGCCATAAAAAAATAACCATTTTAGGTGGACTGACCATTAAAATGCTGTTTTAATGTGCTATCTAACCTCAAGTATTGTGTTTATTATTCTTGGTGTACTCTGCCTCTTTTCTATCCACAGTGCCTTAGGTTCTGACACTACCCCACTACCCTCCTGGGCTGCTCTGACCCACAGCTCCTGGGGTGCACTAAAGCAAGCACTAAAAGGACTTTCTGTTGAATTTGCTCTGCTTGCTGATAAAGCAGCACAGCAGGTATGTGACTATAGGTTTATCTGATATATCTTTGTTTTTTAGGATATTCTGCAATTCTGTCATCATGAGTTGTCAAATGTTAGCCCACCGAAAGGCAATCATGGTGGGTTGTGCTGCTGTGCAAAGCTTACAAAACTGAACAATTTAGGTAACAATAACACACTTAGTATTAATAACACACTCCATTTAGAGCTGAAGGTTCACTTTGGGGATCATGATTGGATTATTTTACAGTTTAATCTGTCATCTTATGTAAATTTGAGTGCATCATCTGTCCCTCCAGCCATGGCCATCCTGAAGTGCCTCCACAATAGGCATGCACTTTGTGGTGATCCTGCCATCACATGTCATCACAAGTTCTGGATGCACACTTGGGTGCACTGTTTGCATTGTCTCAGGTACATTGACATCTGCGACAGTTTCATTTCACTCCTTGCATCTTCTATGAGCAGATGACATTGTTAAAGTGAACCTGTGGCCAGGTTATTGACAGTAAAATGTTGTATATAGTCTTAACAAGCAGCAAATGATAAAACAAGTCTTCACTGACCTCTGTAGCGGCAGCCACTGTAGAGCAATGCATCCACAAAGATTGCAACAGACACTCTGCAATCTGGTGCTGTTCTGTTTCTGAAAAGCTTAGGGCACCTGGTATTTGTTTACATTAGAAGGCAGTCATGCTGCCAAGTCCCTGCTCCCGAAGGAAGTAAGGATTTAGCTACTGTTTTAGTTATTCCTCTGCAAACTTCGAGGATGAATTGCTCCACAGTTCCTTCAGCTTTTGTCACAACGCTCAATTTCTGCTTGTTAAGAATATGTAAACCCCCCCATTATTCACCATTTGAGCAACTGGCACACTCAAGCAACTGGCAAAAAAAAAAAAATCAAGGACATATGTCCTCCTTTTTGTGTGCCGGTTGCTTGAAAGTCGTGATGACAATTAAAAAAATGTAGTTATCAACTAAATTTATTTAGTTGCTAATGAAATTCTTTGTTTCCACTTTGCTGCCGACTGGTGGCTACATCCTGCAGTCGGCAGCACAATGTAAACAATGGGGACCAATAGCCAGCCTGCTATTGGCTATTTCAAACTGCAATAGCAGACTGGCTATTGCACCCACCCACTGAGCAGAGCAGTGGACCTGAAAGATAACTTACTCTCTCATGTCCGCTCCTCTGCCAAGTGGCCCGGTACAATAGCCAGCCTGCTATTGGCTATTGCAATTTGAAATAGCCAGTAGCAGTCTGACTATTGCACCTGCCCATTGTCCCCTGTCTACCTTCACCTGTCAGTTGTGGAATCTAGCCGGCAGATGAATCGGGGGAAGGTGAGGGGGCTGCGGAGGGTTCCTTGAGAGTTAATATTCTCAAGCAACCAGAAGCTACTGTTATCAAGCACCTACCTATCCCCGTGGGTGCCAGATAACTGGGCGTTTACTGTACTTGAATGTCCGTAGTGCTACAAAAGTAATGACGCAGAGAGAGCCTTGGACTGCAGCTTTCTACCCAGGAGAACAGTGAGTAGATGGTTAGAGGAGTAGGTAAGTAGATGAGTAGGCACAGGTAGGGACATCACTCCAAATTTTGAGAGACTAGCAGTCACAGGTAACAGTGCCTCTCACACAGCAGATATACAGTGATGAGACTGTACACACAAAAGGTTTTGCTGTACAGCTCAGTTAGAGTGTGTGCTCTGGGGACCCCCTTTGTACTCCTTTGTATACTGCCCGACCCAAGAGCACTTTTCCTTTTTGCTATTTGCAAATAGATCTGAGTGGCTGCCATTTCTAAGTACATGCCTCATGTTGTGCACAATACTGGACAGTCTTGAAATGTTGAAATACGTGGACTGGAAGGCCAGATGTCATAAGGAGTTTGGAATGCTTAGGAAAACATGCGACTTGGATCTCTGTGAAAGAATTCCTAAAAAGCGTTATTTGCCAAGTCAACAGACTCTTCAGTTCTTGGCATTCTAGAAGCTGATCAAAGTGCAGGCAAGACTGGGAGAGCATTCTTGCTAAGGCAATAACACCGGGCAGACCTGCGGTCATGTTTTTAGTCCTGTTAATAATAATTGCTTTTAAGGAGGACCAGGACAAGTACTGAAAAAACACCTAAATTATACATTTATTTCACTTAACCATGAAGTATAACAGTCTCATTAATCAGATTGCCAGAAAGAGCTTTGTCTGCTGGGTCCATATTAAGCTTTGGATTCCTCTTATTTTTGTAACCTGCTACTTAGATCATATAAGATATATTTTAAAACAATAAAATGGGATGTAATAAAATATTCTATGGTCTGTGTTCACTCTGCTTTAGAGTACACTTCCCCTTTGCCAATACAGAACAAAGTAAAAGGTTCCCCCCCCCCCCCAACATATACTCTGCTCCTCAGCTCAGTTGGGCATCCAAGACCAGGCAAAATATAGCCTTGCATGAGCACCACATTGATATACTAAGCACTATGGACACCTTCCCTGGCTGTATGCAGTACATGCTCAGGCCAATTGCGAGGACACACCCCCTCTCCCACTTTCATGTTGGAGAGGGGGTGTGAGTGACATGCTCCTGGCATACCTAGCAGTGCCGAGTATTCCATGTCACAGTTGCTGGGTGAAAATATAGGCACTGCCATTGTGCACTAGTTTTTAAACTCCAGGCAAATATCAATGATGCCACATAATGCGATAATACATCATTAAATGTACCGGTATTTATCTTTCGGTAGTCGCCAGGAGCATGGAGGCGGCTTCCCGGTCATTACCGCTCGGCTTCCTCATTGATTGGGTAGCCAACTCCATGCTGTTTTGGCCGGTTCAATGCTGATTCGCTGGGAAGCCGGCTCCATGTTCCCCCCGCGGCACTGCCGGTCAGAGGAAATTTCCCTCTGACCAGAAGTTCCGGTATCGGAGCATTTGGATGAGTACTCGCCCATATACTCGGTATAGGTACCCATACTGGTATCGGTGCATCCCTATAAGTATCTGAATTTGGTTTAATAACAGTGTTTTGTAGTCTCCTGCACAGCAGGACTCAAACCTAGGAGAAGGAGAAGCAGCACGAGGAGCAAGTTAGTTGTGTTAATAACATACTGATAGGAGGAAATGGAAAGCGACAGAGAGATGAGCTCATCGGTCTGCTGCTTCTCTTTTCGCTGGTAGGGAGAGAAAAGATCTGCTAGTGTAACTTAACCACAACAGAGACAATTCAGGTCTCCTGCCCTGACGGAAAGGGCTGTGCTGTTTGACAGCTTTTTAAATTGTAGTACAGGATGAACAGAAATTGAAATCCTTTGACAGGTAAAACAACACCCACATCTGTGTATCTGTATATTTAGCTCTGTGCCTGGAGTTACCTGTAAGTTACAGTATGTCATGGATGGCCAGCTTAAGTCACTGCACTGGAACAAAGTAAGCAGGTCCGAAGTCCCAACACTGCGTTTCTGTATGCTGCTTCCAGGTCAGGGACTTCTAAGTGGTAAAGAAAGGGTCAGGATGGCAACCTTCGTACTTGTATGTTAAACAACAATTAATGGCATATTGCAAATTTTTATACTGATGTGTTCTCTGTAATGTATTTGACACTTCTATTGTCTGATTGTTTGTTTTTAGGGTAAACTTGAAGAAATCGATGTGGTGGAGAAGCTGAATCTTTTCCTGGATCTCTTGCAATCATATAAGGTATATTGCCTGACGATTCACACAATGCAGTCTTTAATAGAAAACCAAAGCCCAACCTTTTTTGACGTTACTTCTCTTTTAGGTCACCAGAGTACATTTACTACTCCTATGATCCAAAGTCAGCAGATAGCAGGCTAATGCCCGATATCAGATGAAAGCACAGAGCTGTACCACAGCCGGGAAGGATCCGGACAATATTGTCAGAATCCACCCCGCTACCAAAGTGACAGCGGACTCTGCCTCTCTAGGGCCAGAGCCAACCATACCCATCCCCTACCCCCATCTGCCCCTCCAGTGAGCACTGGTGCAATGGAGACCGGAGGGGGGAATTGCTGCGGGGAGCAGTGATTGCCAGTTATTGCTCTACGCTGGCAAAAGACCATCATCATCATTATTATTTATTATTATTATGCAGGATTTATATGGCGCCAACAGTTTGCACAGCGCTTTACAATATACAATGGATATTACAGTTACTATACTAAAGGCAAGATGGTATGGAGGGCCCTGCCCGTGAGGGTTTACAATTTAAAAGGGAGGGCCAAGGGATACATGAGGCGGTAGCTGTGGTGATGAATTGTTTGAGAAAGTGATAGTTCAGCGGTTAGGTTGAGAGGTTTATACTATGAGGGGGTTGATCATCAGTTACATGATCGATCATTTCTCAGTATAGAGCCGGTGTGTGACAGTGCCCTATGCCGGCTCTGAGCTGCCGGGAAGGTGTATGTTACTCAACTTCCACTTCTCCTTAGAGGGGAGTTCCACTTTACACTCTGTGTATTAACATGGATTGTTCCCCACTTTCAACAAGGAACTAAATGACATAAAGCGGTTATCATTCAGGGATGCAATGATAACAGTTTTTCGGTATTGAGTACTGATATTTTGCTTTAGGTACTCACCGGTACAGGTGTTTCCGCTGGCATGGAGCCGGCTTCCCAGGCAATCAGGAAGCCGGGTGTCGGGTAGTGACATGCCACCCTTCTTTCTGATTGCCCGGCAAGCCGGCTCCATGTTGTTTGGCCGCCTCGATTGTGATTGGCTGGGAAACCGGCTTCCCAGCCAATCAGCTTTGAGACGGATTCTAGGCCAATCGGCAAGTAATGACTCACCTCCCGACTTCCTGATTGGCTGGGTAGCCGGCTTTCCAGTCAATCGGCATTGAGCCAGATTCTCGGGCAATCAGCGAGTAATGACCCGCCTCCCGACTTCCTGATTGACCGGAAAGCCGGCTACCCAGCCAATCAGTATTGACCCGACTTCCCGGCGAATCAGGAAATCGGGAGGCGTGTCATTACTCGTCATCCGGCTTCCTGATTCCCCGGGAAGCCTGCTCCATGTTCCCCTTTACGGCACTGCGGGTCAGAGGAAATCGTCCTCTGACCATAAGTTCTGGTATCGGAGCATTTGGGTAAATGTGTGCTCGCCCAAATACTCAGTATCGGTACATCCCTAGTTATCATAAATTCCTATTTTATGATTGTAACACGATTCAAGACGTCACCAATGATGTTGTCAGAGGGGTAACCCTGTTCAGCCAATCTCAGATGTCTTTGTTCATTGCAGGATCTGTGTGAAAGGCACGAAAAAGGAGTATTACACAAGCACCAGAAGGCTTTGCACAAGTACAGTCTGATGAAGAAACAGATGATGAGCGCTACTGTACAGAATAAGGAGGCCGAGTCTGTGGAACAACTGGAGTCTCGCATTGTGGAGGCAAGCTCAAGTAGAAGGATGATTTTTATTTTTCCAGAGGGCAGCCAAAATCATAAAGGGGATGGAGGACCTGAGTTATGAGAACAGGCTTCTAAAATTAAAAATGTTCTCCTTGGAAGTAAGGAGATTAAGGGGGGACATGATTTTCATGTATAAAATGTTTACCGGGGATAGTAACATTAGCAGCAAACTTTTTACAATTAACTCCATGACGAGGACGAGAGGCCACCACTTAAAATTGGTGGAAAAAAAATTTCAGCACAAGGGGCAAAGGGGGTTCTTCTCAGTTAGATCAGTCAGGGTCTGGAACTCGTTGCCGCATGCTGTGATTTCTGCTGAAAGTGTGGAATCATTCAAGAGGCGATTGGACGATTTCCTCAGGGACCGTAATATACAGGGTAAAAGTACTCTTAAAATTGATAACACACAAGGGACCTATACATACTACACACCAATAGGACCATACACACATACACAAATAGGTTGGACTTGATGGACATATGTCTTTATTCAACCTCAAATACTATGTAACTATATATTGGCTAGAATAAAACTTATTTCTTCCAGCACCCTGCAGGTATCCCTATCCATGGGACTATGGAACTCTCCTGCATAACCATATCTACCCTGTCACTGGCATAGGAAGAAACCTCTTCCGTGGGACCAAAGACTATACGTGGGAGAGAAGTCAGAAGTCCTCCTCTACCTGTTTGGGGTCAATGATTTAAAGTACCAAAGCATGTAGGTTAGCATGATAGCCAGGCAACTAGCATTTACAGGAGAGGTCAGCCATGGCAGCCTCCACGTTTCTCATGACAGGTTTTCCTGTAATTATTCCGCACATCCATTCACAGAGCTGCCATAGCCATATGTAGACACAAAGTGGGTGGGGTTTAAGTCTTAAGAATAATCAGAATAGGAAACAAGTTAAACACGGGAAAATAATTGGTATAGAATGCAGGGCTTCCAAAATACACTTGAAGTATATGTAAACTCTAACAATGAACTTCTGTTACTTGCTCCTTTTCGGTCTGTTAACTTTACCATTGAAGGGGTTTTGTTATCTCTGAGGAGCGCAAATAATACCCAATGATGCTGCCAGAAATCTAATGAGTTTTGCAAGTTCCTGTGCACTCTGAAGTGTGATCTCAACCAATCTGAGATACACTTTGATGTTCTACTACAGAACACCCCCTATGTTATAAGGAGGGGTGAGCTGTCTTGTACTCCAATCGCATTTCCTAGGCTTACAATGCTGCTTATCCATGGACACAGCACAGTGAGGGAGCATTGTTACCTTAGGACAGGAAGTGTGTTACTGGCAGGATCATCGGGAGAAAAAGGCCTGGAAAAGCACAAAAACAACAAGGATTGACAAGCTGCAATATATGACATTTTTGTTTTTGTCGTTGGATGCATTTTAAAGGCCTATCCATACCAAAACGCTTAAACACACCTGCGTTTACATGCATTTTCTTTTTAGGTAGAGACGCAGCATACTCTATTTTTTTTAAACTGCAGTGCAATGCATTGCACTGGAGCGAATTACATAATTGAAAACCAGTTGTGTGTTTTTTTTTTTTTAATATAGGGCTGCAACCAACTAATTGAATAATCAATAACAATCGATAATGCAAATAGTTGTCAACTATTTTCATCATCGATTTTTGTTGGTTGGATCCCCTAGCCCTCTCTTCCACGCTGGGAGGAGGACACAGCAAGCAGTGGGCGGGTGCAATAACAAGCCTGCTGTTGGCTATTACCATTTGAAATGGCCAATAGCAGGCTGGCTATTGCACCAGCCCACTACCTGCTGTATTTACATTCAGCTGCCGTCTGCGGAATCTTGCCACTGGCAGCTGTCATTCCCTGGCTGAAGCTAATCAAGCGCCATGTGTTTACAATAAAATTATTTATTTATTTTAAATCATTTTAGGTTTCGGCCTGACAAATTCTGCTGCGGGAGGTGCGTTGCAGTGCCATTCATTACAATGGCACCCCAAACATGCCTCCCACCTACAGTGTGATCGCCCGCACTGGAATGCATGGCACTGTGCGTTCCAGTGCAGGCGATTACACTGTGGGTGGTGCGATTGCAACAAATTGTGCATGTAGTTTTATTCTGAAGTAAACTTTGATTGTAACACTGCATTTATGCATTTTTATTTTAACATAAGGATGGTGTTTATTTCATTTTTTTAATCCGATTAAGGGGGGAAAAAATCGCCCAACTAATCGATTATGAAAATAATCATTAGTTGCAGCCCTATTTGTGTATATGCATTTTTTATGTGTTAAACACATCAAATACATTGGGTGGGAATGGGCCCTAAATCTATATAGCTGAAAATAACAAGGGCAGCACCTTTCTTTGTTCTATACAATATACTATTTACTTCAATGTAATAACTGAATTTGAAACATCCTGTTGGGTTTAACCTCCTGATGTATTATTCATTGTCTTTGCATCTTTACATTTATAACTGGCATTTTCATCCAGTAGATGTCCTAAATCTTTCTTTTATTTTCTACACATCGGTCTTGTTCTATATTCAGTGGACAATCTGTTTCTTATTCCAGCAAGAGAACGCCATCATGGTCATGGAGCTGAGGAATTACTTTTCCCTCTTCTGCCTGCATCAGGAAACCCAGCTCATCCACATCTATCTGCCCCTCACCTCCCACATACTTGGGGCGTTTGTGAATTCACAGATCCAGGGGCACAAAGAGGTTTGTTGGCTGCTTTTTGGTTTCATCATCATAGGGCTGATGTATAGATCCTGTGGGGAAGTGGTGGTGGTGTGGTGGGTTAGGTGGTTGGTGGTCATTGCAAGCCGTGAGATGGTAGCTGTCATTTTTCCAGTGCAGTGAACTTTGTGTAATTTTTTTATGGATATCCATTGGGTTAATAAAGCTCTATGTGCATATTTATCTGATTCTGAGAAATATGAGTATGTCAAGCAAGGGGAGGTCCTGCCAGGCAGCTAGAAGAGGATCTTGCTCAAATTAAAATGCCCCTCTATTGGGGGAAGTTAACACTGAACTTCGGACAGGTCTAGATTTACCTCTTGAGTGTGGTCACCAGAACAGATGTCACTCTGGACCATTTACCGTCACCTCTTATTTGGAATTCCGATAGCTTTCTGTCTTGATGACAGTAATTACCAGGGCAAAGAGAGAAAGTGAATCTACATAGAGAGAACAAACACGACAACAAGAACTTAACAGGGTTTCTAATGCCTGCCCATATAGGGGTGGCTATATATACACTTTAAATGTACTTGAGAAACCGCATTCCTGACCCTGTCTATCCGGCACCTGTAATCCTCTACATAGCGGTACTTGGCTTGGCAGAGGGAGGATCAGCATCAATCAGGACTCCGCTGCTTTGTGCAGTGCTGTCCCTCCACAGTGTGAACAATGTTACAGGAGGAGAGAGCAGAGTGGTGATCTCCTTCATCTGCTGCTTTTGTTTCACTTTCTAATCACAGTATCAGGGTAGGAGTATATAAAGTAACAAGTATTTTAACCTTATGATGTTGTGCACATCAATTGTTTCTAAGATAATCCACTAAAGGCATTAATTTAATATTTTCAAGAATTAACAATGTAGAATGGCACTCCAGAGGCTTATCTGATTGCCTTTAGGGATCAGGAAAGCTTTTCCCTACATAAAAAACAAGTATTTGCTATGCTCTTCAGCTCCATCTAGTGGCCATACTACAGTATTACATTACATTCAACTTGAAAAGTACAGTGGTACCTCAGTTCACAAACGCTTCTGTTTGAACAATTCGGTGACTAACACAACCGCAGCCATCTTCCCGGCTCTGACACATGGTCATGGCTTCCTCTAGTCGGGATCGTGGTCTGATCACAGTTTGATTCGGTTCACGACCAGAATCGTGGAACGAATTACGTTCGTGAACAGAGGTACCACTATGCTTCTTAGCTCCATCTAGTGGTCATAATGCACTATTGCATTCAATCAAAAAAATGTATACTGTACTTGGAACATTAGGTTGTTTTTTTTTTTTTTTGTTGCCTTTATTAGGACAGAACGAACATTCACAGAGATCTGCAGGCCGAATGGCTCTGTGCATTGTTTTTAAAGTGTTTGTAGACAAGAATACAGTCCTCAGCCCACCAATCAAGAGATAAAATCACTAGGAATTGTTTTTGTATGCAACAAGCCTCACTGATCGGGATATATTCTCCTATCATCCGATCTGGATAGCATACATTGTATCAGTCAACGCTCAGTGAGCTGAGTAAGCAAGCTCTGACTGATCTATTGTGTTCAACGTGTTTGTCATTTTACATTCATACTAAAAATCAGATCATTTTATGTTTTTTATTTTAGATGACTCAAGTGTGGAATGAATTAAAACCGAAGTTGAATTGTCTGTTTGTGGGATCCTCCGGCCTTCCCACTCCACCCCTGTCTCCTGAGGAACGTAATTTCTTTACTCGCTAGACCCATTTCCAGTGCAAGGCAAATGGACGATTCTGATGCAGCACTTCAGTTCTATAGTGTCACATCGGTCATCACTGGTGAGATTTTGTCCCAGCAGGCTGCTGTTTATGGGAGGATTCACTTTTTGGTGTGAAAATTGACTATGCAGAAATAACCCCCAACATTGAAGGCAGCCAATCTTCAGTACTACACATGCTGCCAATGCACAAGGCAATGACCATATTGGTTTACTTGTTTTTTGTTATAGTGTATGAAAAGTCAAAACCTTTTAGTTCTGGATAGAGTTTGGAAGTGTTGAAGCCTCTGTCAAGTGTTGCTGTGTGTTCCTCCTCTGGGGATATTTTTGTCACCATGGGAGAAAGTGATAGGAAGTCCAAAATGTGATATTTGTCACTATTAAAAGAATACAATGGGAATCTTACAATGAGGACACTGCATAAGAGGGGATTTCCCTTCACTTCTAGAGATCTGTTCTCAGTTTCCTGCTGTGTCTCTGGGAGAGGAAGTCAATGGAAATGTTCCCAATAGGATATAGATGGCAGAAGAAAAAAAACTGACAGGTTTTAAAGCTGACCTCCAGCTTTCCCTTCAGTCTTGCACAGTTGTCCAGGTTCCTCTTCTGGACTGTAATGGCTTACTCTGATTTCACTGCAACTGTGAGCTTTTCCCAATGTGCATTAGAAGCTGCAGCTAGTCAGGCAGGGCCCGCCTCATTTCCTGGCTGGAGGACATCCAGCATCGTCTAGTGCTTGCCTCCCCAGCCATACTATCCCTGGCCCGCCCCTTTCATTCATTGGATTTCAGATCTTTAAAACATGGAAGCTCAGCATCGTGTGTGGATGTTACTAAGCACTGTCTGCCTGCAAATACAGTCTGCCTAGAAAAGCCCACCCCTCCTGACATCCACCCATCAATGCATTTAGATATGTGCATAACACTTCCCAAGAGCCAGCCCACTGCTTACATCAGGGCTGAGAAATCTTGAGAAGGGGGACTGGGGCAGGGTGCTGGGATGTTTTTGGTCAGCTGTGTTCAGCACACTGGGCTAATGAGAAACCAGGGGAGGCAACATACAGGCAGAATAAACTTTGACCATTCCTTACTCTAACCAAAAGAATGTATGGCTTTAGAAATACTTTAATTGATCACGATAAGTGGAGTTACAGGAGTCCTGCTTGTGTTTTTAACAAATTGTTCCTGTTTCAAAATGTCTGCCAGTGTAACTGTTCTGCACAGAACCTGCAGCTCAGTTGCATTTTGATTTCGACACTTCTACATGCCGTTCAGTATTATACGTATGAACCATAAAGACACTGTATAGTGTGCACAAATTCCTAAATGGGCTTTTGCTTTAACCGGAGGTCCAGAATCAAGTTTTAACTTCCCTGTAGTAGCATGGAGATGTCTTTTCCTTAGATAGCTCTTCTATAAACAACAAGGGAACTCTCATTCTATTGTTTACACTGCTCAGAGAACTGAAGTATGTCCATTACTCATATAGGACTTTTATAGAATATTATAGCTGACTTGAGATGCTACAACACTAGATTTCACCAGCAGGTGGCAGTGTAAGTGAAATTGCAGGGCTGTTGTAGAATGGGATGGGGCTGTTGTAGAATGGGATGGGGCTCTTGTAGAATGGGATGGGGCTCTTGTAGAATGGGATGGGTCTCTTGTAGAATGGGATGGAACCAGAAAGGTTATGGAGAACCTGCTGCAACGTAGTACACCTTATGTTGCCAGCAAGATATAAAAGCACAAACTAATGGCAGCCCTTGGGACCCAATCACACTGTTGCATGTGGTAACACACACACTCACCCCAATGAATGTTTAACATGCGTTGTGCCAAAATGAATGGGCTGACTGAACACAATAAATGTTATTGCATTACATGCACATTACTGCAACACAAAAGAACAGCAACGTTTGAAAAGGAACCTGAAGTAAAAGGAGAAACTGTAATTGTATTATAGAAAGAAATGACATTATCTATAATAACATATGCTGACATTAAATACCTTGTTATAGAAGGAAATACTGTGATTAGGGCATCCAGAAGAAGCAGCCATTTGTAGATCAGTTCCATAGTTCACAGAACACAGCCTGTTTATTCTTTAGGAACTAGCGCCATTCCTGAGGTATGTTTCCTGTGCAATGTTGCCATTTTCTTATAAACTGATAGGCAGAATGTTTGTTCAATTGATAATATATTTGAGTTGACCACGGTGACAGGTGCACGTTATGGATTGCTTACTGGTAAATTAGAGTTGCCTTCCTTCGTGGACCAGCATGCATTTCAGTTTGGATTCTCTTGACTTTAAAGGGGCTGGTTTATAAAGCAGAAGTATGGCTTTGCCACAGCAATACCACTGCTTTAAGGGCACATGCATAGGGGGGCGGCTGAACCCATACAGTCTAAAATCCTCCCCACCAGGGAGCCATAGGTGCTGTGTACAGCCTCCCATAGAAGTCAATGGTTGCACTGCATGCATGCATATGGGCACATAACCTTAAATGTAGATAGTCTGACATTTGGGGTTATACACCCATATGCATATTTTGCTCAAACCTGACATATACCAGCCCATACAGCCATTGACTTCTATCGGAGGCTGTATGCAGCACTTATGGCTCCATGGCAGGGGAATTGCACAGGAATTTACGTTCTATGGGTTAAGCCGCCTGTGTCCATGAGCCCAAAAAAACCTCAAATCCTGCACATTTATAGTAAAGCACATTTATAAAGCACAGTAATATGCTTTCTAATAGCTGAGCTTCGCTTTCTGCCAGCTGCGGGACTCAGCAGGAAGAACGCTATATAAAATGAATGGCGCATGTATCAGTCGCATGAGACTGGCTCTTCTCCAATCATGGAGATCTCTCGGCTGTAGAGAGAACTGTGTGGGATACCGTAGCCTGCATTTTATGAATGGCCAGGTGGCGGTATGCTGTAGTAGTAGAATAACAAAGGGCAGAAGGCAATATCAGCTGAATTGACCCCTTTGTGTCTGATTCTTGAAAATGGGTAAAATATGATTGACCTATGGTGATTAAGGGACAATTGTGTATATTGCTAATCCTGATGCTGGATATTTGAATAGATGAATTTCCTCGATCCCTTACCATACACCTGACAACAGGTGAAATGATGTCACTATGTACAATTTTGTGTACGGCTGTAATGTTACTGTATAGTGTTAGTTTGGGGTATATCATTTCTTGTGTTAACTAGCAAAGAACTGGGATGGTGGGAGCACTATTTGTACTCTGCTATCCGACTTTCTCAATGTGCCAGATGTACTCGCCTACAGCGACCGCAGTGTTTGCTGATCTGATTTCTGTCACTTTGGGTTTCTGGGCTTTGCACGTCCATCTTTATTACTCTTTCTCCGGCTTTATCAATTAGGCATGCATAGCCACACTCCTGTAACTTGGAGTTCAGTTATATTCACATTCTGATCTTGGATGTGTTTCTAGAGGACAGTACACAGCTGCTCCTAGTATTTGAATCTGCAATCTCCATTGATCTTTGGAAACATACTGCTAGCAGCCATAATCCCTGTGTATGAGTTTAAGCCTGGGGTAGCCAAACTGCAGCCCTCCAGCTGTGGGGAAACTACAAATACTATCGTCCATCTGCTTCAGAAGGCCATGCCTGTGGCTGTCAGTGTCTTGCAATGCCTAATGATACTTGTAGTTTCATCACAGCTGGAGTGCTGCAGTTTGACTACCCCGGGTTTAAGCAAGAAGTGTAGTTTTAGCCTCTTTTGACCCTTAAAGAGAGACGGTGAATCTGCCATGAATGGACAAAGTAACACTCCCTTTAAAGTGGGTCTTCCATGCCAAACAGAAGGTCTCCTTTTTTGCAAGTCCCCTGCTTCCCCAACCCAAATGGCTTTAAAAAGGCGCGGGTGATGTCACTATGCCTTCCTGCAGTGCTGGGAGCTTGTAATCCCTTAGAACTTCAGCTCATTGTAAGAGTGCATTATTTTGGGATTTCCTGGGAGTCACCTGTGTCTCTCTGGAGAGTTGCAGGTCAGATCTGGGTAGGTCATTGTTTTTCCCCCCAGGTGATCTGTTTGGTCACAAATTGCTTTTTAAAGCTATTTGTGTTGGGAGAGCAGGCGGCTTGTAAGAGAGCAGGCCCTCAGTTTGGCATGGAAGATCAACATTATAGCTCAGCCCCAGATCCACTTATACTCGCCTTCGCTGTGCTCCCCTGCTGCTTCAACGCTCCATCAAAGCTGGTGCCTTTGGGTCCGGGGAGCATGCGACCGCCATCCATGATGGAGTGCTCAGGGCTGAGTTGCCCAGTCACCAGGCCTGAAAATTGACATCAACTTTGACACCAACATCAGCACCCACGCCGCCCACCACAGAACTTGTGCAGGATTAGGATAGTAGAGCAGTGGGGGAGTGCAGCTAAGGTGAGTGCAAGAGGGGCAAGGGACAGTGGGTTTTAAAGAGACCCTGTCACTTGGTCCTTAACAGGGCAAATATTTTTAGATGGTTTATGTAGAATTGGGTGACTGGTGGCCTGTGGAGCGGCTCTGTTCCCTGCAGTTCTCTCTGCCCCTAGCATGTTGCTGGCATACAGGGAGGAGGGATCTGTGACATGCTCGCTTTCAGGGATAAACAGCCTACACTTCCATTTATGCTGCACCAGCCGTATGGCCATGTTCATTCACTAAACTTCTGCTCTGATCAAACCCCCCTACAGAGGTTATATTTATTATATTTGTGCTTCTCTTTAAAGGGAAACTATCAGAACAGCGATTGCCTAGCATATTTAAGGCTCCCATTCAGCGGGATGGGCTGTCATTTAACATGGAAGTAGTGATAGATTTAGGGCAGACATCACGGTGTATGATAGTGCAGAAACATGCTCTGCCCTGGATCTAACCCTTCTTCCAAGAGTCAGGATGGCTCCCTCTAGTACCGGAGGTAATGCTGGCCATACAATGTTAGAATTTTGTCCGATTCCTGTAAATTGTTAAGTGTGTGGCCCTGCCGGATCGGCAGATGTCGAATATTGAATCGACTTATTTGAAGGAGCCGGGCTGAAAACATTTGCCCAAATAGTGACTGTAGCCAATCACAGCAGCCTTTAAACAGGGGTGTCCCTAACCTGAAGCACCTAGTGAAGAGGTTGGGGGGGGGGGGGT
>NW_017306465.1:433597-474909 GCF_000935625.1 Nanorana parkeri | reverse complement strand
GCCCTTAGTGAAGGGGTTGGGGGGGGGGGCTTTATGAATGCTGGTGGTACACTTCCAGGAAGGGGTTTGGCTCAGATCATCTCACCGCCCAGCTCTGGTTTTGACTGTGGTTGCCAGGAGCTTGGTGGGACGCCGGCCAGAGCATGCCAAGTTGGTAAAACACGGGTGGGGAGATGTGTATGGTCCTTACACATCTCCCTGCCTGGCTTATAGCAGCCTGGGACACTCTGGCTAGAAGGGGGACGGCAGGAACATTGCATGCCATGCCGCTTAGCCTGCTGCACCTACCACATGACCCAAAGAGTAGCTGCCTAATTATAGGAACGACCCTGCCTTTACATTAATATATTTTAATTATCAGGATTTAATTAAGAGAATCTGCATAAGGTCAGCGGAGGATCCTAAATTAACCAGGTGACAAGGAAGCCATGGAGACTTTTTTGTCTTGCGATGGTTGTAAGGTAATTAAAAAAATGTACAATCTGCTTATCTTGGACAGGCAGATCGTACTTCCGATGACCGCAATGCCGAACGGGCGGTGTGCGCTTGCGCACACCGGCCCGTCCGGCTTTTATCTTACAAACATGCTACACACATGCCGAAAATCGTACGATTCTCGTCGGGTTTTCGAACATGTTCGTAAGATAAAAGTCGTGCGACCTTACAGTAGTAGAGGTTGCACGGCTTCCACACACCTTACGATAATCGTACGATCGAGGGATTTCCCGCGATTATCGCAAGGTGTGTGGGCACCTTAACAGTATTATATACAGAGCCCCGCCATTCATTCTCCTAAGCTGCAGTGCTGTTATGTGATAGAGCCACGCACATCCAGCAGACAGTGTGATGTCAGCATTGCGGCCCGGCAGTTCATAATGTAACATAGGTTGGACTTCTCATCTCTGACCCTTAGGGCCTACAATAATCTTCAGAGCAAATAGGAGGGAATATAAAACATATGTAGGCAAGACTGCACATTTATGATAAGCATAGGAGCTGCTGTGATTGGCTCTCTTTAAATTAGAACGTCAAGTTAATAAATATATATACAATTTCATCCAGCTATGTGCCTTACTTTGAGCAAACACTAGTGCCTAAATCTGCCCTGATCAGTCTCTTGTCGTCTCCTGCGCAGCGGGCTGGGAGACAAAGTGAGTGATTTATAAACTGTTTGTATATGGAACAGCTGTGTGAACGAGAGTCACAGCACATTATGGTCACTAGATGGAGCCTAGGAAATATCTCTACTGCACAGCTTCATCTAGTGGCCAGAATGTGCTGTGACTCATTCTCATAGCTGTTCGCTGTGTGAACAGTTTATAAATCACCCCGAAAGTGTCAGTTCTCTCACCCAGTAAGGTTCTATTGCTTCCACAGACATGCAACACACGGAAAACATGATAAAAGTGCTAATGCTCCTCCATTGTTAAGTCAATGAGCAGAGTGCTGATGCGCAGGGGATTGCAGGATGCAAGTCTCAAGCCAGATTCAGATACTTCCACTAATTCAATTTTTTTTTTTTTATAAGAATACATAACTGAAATGAATGGTGTTTTATATCTGCCAGTAGTTGAATATTAGGATTGAAGGAGAACTATGAGGTGAGTGGAAAATCACTCCTCCTCATAGTTCAAGCCAACGTGTGACAAAGAAACTGTCACAGGTCAGCTCAATAGATCGGGAAGCGAGCGAACACATAATGTCGCTCGCTCACTTCTCGATCATCTCCCTGCAGAGAGCGGTGACTGTCAGTCACTGCTCCGCGCAGGGATTCCTCGCTCCGATCCTCCAACGCTGACTGGAGGATGGGGTGGGCACAGCTGGCTATGCCTCTAGATAGGCAGAGTCAGCTGTCACTCACACAGCTGGGTGGATCTCTACAGCATTGTCGGGACCCGTCCTGGCTGCGAAGGTCTCCAGTATACCGCGAGCTGTAGCTTGTGATATACTGAGCTTTGGTCACGGGAGGAGTTCAGTATATGTCCTCCCGTGACCTTTAGGAGAACTATGGGGAAAACACTTACCCCATAGTTCTCTTTTAAATCTTACAGCCTATGGCGCCTAAACAAACTTTCTGAGTCTCACTTATACTCACTGACCCTAAAGAGGCTATTTGTGCTTGATGCTTGTAAGTAAGAGAGTTGTCATGCTGTCAAAGTGTATTGCACAAAGAAATGTACTTTGTACTTTGTTTTCTATCAGTTATGCACATTTTATTTTGTAGTTTTATATTTAAAGATTTGTATACCAGATGTGTGCCTTCATTTTTTGTCGAGTAGTTACTATTGATGAGCCATTTAAAAGCGCAACAAATTAAAGTGGCGCTGCAGGATTATGAAAAGTTAACCCTTGCAGTGGGGCTTCCCCTGCATTAAAGAGTTAACTGCTCGTTTTATCAAGGGAGTGAAAATAAAGAAATACTCACGCAATCCTCAGTCCCAACTCACTGCTAGACTGGTCCCTGCAGCTGCTTCTCCCCCGTGCTCTAGCTGTCTAAGGACCCATGACATCATGACGTTTAATACAGGTCCATTAGACACGATGACACCAAGGGACATACCACAGCCAGAGTGGAGGGAGAGAGTAGTGAGCCGTCACTGCCGCAGGTCTGAGGATTGGGTGCATCTTTCTTTTTTATTCTGTCCCTTAGAGAAAAACAAGCAATTAACCCTTGCAGCGTGGGCGTAGCCTTACTGCACGGGTTGACCTGTCAAAATCCTGGAGTTCTTTTAAAAGATGTAGTATTATTCCGCAGAAACCATATTTCCAGCTTGCTGTAGTAGTCTAATGAAGCTATATAGTTGTTGTACTCTAAACAAACTTTCTTCTTCAAATAAATGGGGGTGCTACTGCTTTCTTCGGAAAATGCTAGTTGCTTGGCTGTTCTGGCTTCAATACTTTCACTTGTTCCCTAACCTGATACAAATGTGTATACCATATTCTGGACTTCTTCACATGTATGTACGCCAAGGGGGCAACATGACAGACAGGTAACTAGCACGGAGACATCAGCAATGGCAGCCTGCACATTCCACTATGGGAGAGGTTGCCTTCAAGGGAACAGTCCGCTTTACACTATATGTTTTATTATTGGATAGACCCTGTGAGGCTGAATCGCCGACCAGCTTTATCTAGGGTGAGGATTCCAGTATCTCTGCACTGCAGTCCTCATGTTTTTTCACCTTTTTCAGTATTTACAAAGAGGTTATGTATGGAAGATTAAATAAAACAGGATGGAAACAATCTTCTCTGTAAACAATCATTTGTCACAAAAAGATTGAGTTTGGCCAGGACCACTTAATGACAACTATAGATCAAATGCTCTTTTTGGGGGTCCGTATCGATGGACTATAAGAGACAATCTCGAGATATTCTGACATTCCCGATTCTGTGACGGGTGCATTTGACTTGCAGTTGACCTTCTAAGCTGAACCGGTTTACTTTGAGCTGCTTTTGCATTCCCATTGACTTGTATGAGGAAATAAGCAAGTTCTTACACACAGCCCCTAATGCCACCACATTGTCAGATGCAGATCTCTCATTTAAAGTGGAAGTAAAGTCACATGACCATTTACTGATGTCTGCTAATGCCAGATAAAGATACAAACCCTGTAATAGTTCTTACTTTGTTTTTAGATATAGTTCCCCTCCACTTGTTGAAACTGGTGCCGTCTTGCCACTTACCCTCTCCCACCCTCCATGGATGTCCTAATCAAATCCTGCACATGCACTTATAGGAGCCAAGTCTCTCTTTGATTGGATGGTTGCCATGCTTCTGTGATGTAAATCACAAGGTCATATCTAATCACCATGGCATGGAGTTGGGGTGGGTAACGCCAGCTGTTGTGGAACTACACGTCCCATAATGCATTGCAAGACTGACAGCCACATGCATGACTTCAAAAGGCAGACGCACGATGGGATCCGTAGTTACAATACAGCTGGAGGCCCAGAGTTGCCCACCCCTGGCATGGAGTAAACCTCAGCAGATACAAATGGAGGAGGCTCTTAAAGCACCGTTCCCAACCCTTGTGATGTGAGAAGTCACACTGGGGGTTTCAGTGAAGACTTAGGATGAGACTCGTGAGAGTAAGTGCCTGTGCCAGGTATCTCAGAGGACGTCCTCCTGGCAATAGGCACTGTTCACATCTCGGCTTGCAAGAATGCTGAGAATAGGGTGCACGAAGGCAGCTGATGTTATTACAACAGAAATATCTCAGCAATAAAACGCTGAGGAGGATGGGGATGACAAAACTAAGGTATATGGATAAGATTCTTGTATATAACAACAAGCTGAATTGGTTTACTTCTGCTTTAAATGATCCTTCTAGCAAACATTGGCATCATTATGGTGCTCATGCATAAACTTCCTGCCCAGTGTAAAGCACAATTTCTGCCACTAGATGGCACAGTATAGCATGGCATTTGATGTGCTCCTCAATGCCATCTAGGGGCAGTAATGCCATGCAAATAGTATTTGCTCAGCTTTATGTATGGCTTTCCTAGTGCAATTTTCATCTATCTTATATTATAAAGAATGCATCAGGGGATGAACACTCCAAAGTGGAGGGTAGTTCTAGAAACTGTTTCAGAGATTCTGCTAATCTACTCAGAGATTCAAGTTATTTGGCTGCTCACCAGACCTCCCCCCTTCTTCATAAAACTGAAATATGGGTCTAGTCTGGACTGCTCCTTTAACTTTAGTTATTACAGGGGCACTGGAAATAGAATGATGTTACGGCTCCTGTTTGAATGAAAGTATTTTAGTGGCGGCACCAGAACTGCTGACTGCTGCACGTTTTCTTGTACTTGCAATCTAAGATGCCAAGCACTATGACCAGTTCACAAAAGTATTGTCCTGGTTGTTACATTCCAAAGAGATGAAATGCTGCCAGAGCTATATAAGCTAATGAAATATTTATGTATATAAAATATATTTGTAAGAAATCCATACATAAAAAATATATTGAAATAAAATATATGAAGTCTGAACGAGTTGTATGTAATTCTTTTATTTCATAGGATCCTTAAAAAGTACTAATGACTATTTAATGCTGACGGAAGCCTCAAATGTTTTCCTTTCATCTACTCTCAGGTATTGCCTACATACATACTGCGGATGGGGCTTTCTATTACCCCAATTGTATTCCCCCTAATGGGAGCCTGCCTGCAGAAACAGGGGGGCTACCATTGCTTTTATTTCCCCCGATTGTTAGTTTTTCAATAAAGTAACAGGCAGAGACTAAACTATTGACAGGTACGGTAAGTACGGAGCAGTTTAGAAATTCCCAAATAAAAATTCAAGGTAGGTTCTGTTTTAAAAATCGGTAGATGTCAGATCTATGCCATGAGTTGTGTCTGTCAGGGGATTTAGTTAACACAATACTTAAGCCAAGAAAAAAAATGAATAGCCCAATACAAGATAAACAAATCCATTGTATACTACAGTATTCCGCTTCAATACAGAGATTTCCCCGACAGTATTTTTATTCTGCTACTAGATGGCCTGCGTTTAAGCCTGTTTCCTCTGAGCCCAGGTTGTTCTGGACCCACCCCAGCCTGTTACTTGTCAATGAAAGGAGAAGCATTACAGTAATGAGCTCATCTCTCTGCTGCTATCAGTATGCTTCTTGACAGTACATAAACGGACTGGCTCCTTGTACTGATGCTTCCTCACACTCCAACCCTGCTGCACAGGAGCACATTGTACAGTGAGTTACAGTTACTGGTCACAGGTTAGCCCCATTGGCCAGTGGACTGGCCCTTTGTTTAAGACGTTTGAGGACCCCCCTGACCTAATGAGTCACTGACCTGGAACAAGTAATTAATTTCTGTATATTTCTTAGACTGATCTGGCTGAAAAACGCGCAACAGGTGAAAACCCATGTTTGCCTATGGGCATGGTTCTCACCTGCGCGTTTTACCGCCCGTTCGATCACGTGGTAAAACGCCATACGCCCAAAGAAGTACATGAGCTTCTTTGGGGCGTATTAACGCCCGCATCCCGCTGTTATCAGCCTGATACTCCCTCGGAAGCTCGTGTTTTGACGCGCATTTCTTTTACCGCAAATCGCGGTAAAACCGCGTGGTAAGAAACAAGCGGCAAACGCGAGTTTCCAATACGCTAAGGTGTGAACCCAGCGTAACTGTGATCAAAATTGTATCTTATTTTTGTATCACTCGGCTGCAGATCCTCAAATCATCTCTGACACTGTCCTTCCTTCTGGAGGGTGGCTACTTTTGTCCCCCATGGCCCCTATGTGTGTTGTAAAGTAGCCACTGCTCTGAGCTCGCTCCCGTGATAGAGTAAAATCTCATGTTTAGTTTACCAATTCGTATTGAGATTGTAGTCCATCACGGGAGTGAGTTGGAACGGTGACTACTTTACAAAGTGCCTGTACGTCACACACACAGGCTCACCAATAACATATTATTCTGGGTAGTATGTCATTTGTAAGATCAAAACAGAATATTTATGTCATGTGAGCGGATTATTTCATAAATGTTTTGTGTGTGTGTGTGTGCGAACATTTCCATTTATTTTGAATGACATCCCAATGCACTAAGGCAACACGGCTCTGACTACCATGATTTGTGGTGCTGTGTCAGAAAAAAAAATACTGCATGTCTCTTCTGATGTGTTTTCAGCCTATTCAAAATGATTGGGCAGTCCTAACACAATCACAAGAACAGAGACGTGTGAGAGAGCACTTAAAAGACAACTGACATTGCTGACGACCTAAAAATACGAGCTGCCTGACTGTCATATGAGTTGAATGCTCTGTGAAAACTGACCCACCTGACTTAGAACGTCTGACCTCTAGGACTTCTTTTGCTGCAAAAAAAAGCCAATGAGCTCTGCAATTAAACTGGCCATACACCTGTAGATTATCTGCAGATTTCTCCATCTAATGTGTGGATGGAGGGATCTCCCGCTGCGCCAAGCTTCAGTATCTTACTAGCCGGCCCCGCTGGCTTTCGAAACACCTGAACAATTTGATTGGATGCAGGCATTGTTCAGGTATTTTGAGCCAGCAGGGCGACTAGCAAGCTACTGAAGCTTGCCCCATAGGTGTATGGCCAGCGTAATAATTTGTATCCCAATGTATTCACAGTTGTACCTTTCACAATGTCGGTGCACCTAGAGACATGCAAGGTTCATATTGTAAATACATAAAACAAGAATGTAGAATTATAACTCGCAGGTTTTAATCAGGTTTTTGACAAGAAAAGCTGCACTCTGGGAAACGTTATCACATGTTACATGACGTGTTGCGGGAAATGTTTTTACTCCAATTCTTTGGTTGGTTATGGCAAGAAAAGCTCCACTCTGGGAAACTTTATCACAGGTTACATGATGTGTTGCGGAAAATGTTTTTTCTCTTAATTCTTTTACGGCTGGTTATTCCTAAAACATGGCCTGTTGCTTGTTTTATAACCAGAAACGTCTCCTCTGGTATGTACAAACGTGAACCCATAGAAAAGGGACATACAATGACAAAGCTGGACACAAGATTAGCTACCGGATCATAAACAGTCAGGGACAAATAAGAGATATTATAAACTGTTTGGAGGAGGAATGAAAGTCAGTCCAGCCCTAGCAATACCAATCTGGTCCCTCCACAGTATTAAAACATAAAGACTAAAATATCAGTAGAATAAAAAGTCTGGACATCGCTTTACCTAAAAAAGGAACCAAGTTAAAAGTGCAATGGAGAATCTACAGAAAAGTCAGGTATTGCTCTTCCTATTTTCATATATCTTCCACTTCCTGTAGAGTGTGGCTCAGGATTTTGTCATGACCCTCAAACTTGAAGTATCCTTGAAATTTCTTCTTCTGCAGGAAGAGGGGGAACCAAATGCTGTCATCTGGCCACATGCTGTCAAAGGGGATCTTCTCCAGGGGAAACCACTGGGGACGCATTTCTGGGAATCAAACCAAGAGAGCGAATATTTAATGCTACATTTGTCCTCATGGTGGCAAATATCACGGTGGCTTAAAAAAAAACCCCTATAGTGTACATATTTAGTTTTATTACGGAATTACTTATTTCATAATCTACTACCACTATATTACACCAGTCAGGAAGAAAGAAACAATCTGGTCACACACTAATGACATCAGTGGCAACAAGAACTTGCCGTGATTGAGTAAAATGCGTCCGTTAATGGAGCGGGGTTGACTCTATTTGGCATCTCAGGATCTCAATAAAGTTCTGGTTGTTCGTGACATCAGATTCTGACTGTCATGCATGAAAGCAGAGACGCGTTCTGTCAGTGAGCACCTGGGAGTCTTCCCTGCCTAGCTGTGACGGAGCGTTGTACTAAATGCAGCCATCTATCACTAAAATGCTCCCACGGCAAGCCCCATTGTGAGCACTTCAGGTATAAAGCTCTAAGGGGCCCGATATATGAAACGTTGGCTAACAGCAAAATAGCTTAAGGGCTCGTTCACACCAGCCCCAGTGCGTTCCGACGGTTCCGACCTGATTCAGTGCTGGAATGCACTGAAAAAATGCACTGAAACCAGCTGGCTCACTGCGGGCGTGGCAGTGCATTGAAGCCAATGGCACCTCAGCCACTCCCCCCTGGCCGCAGTGTGACCGCCTGCACTGGAATGCGTGGCATATCAATGCCTGGTGCGATCAGAAAGAAAAAAAATAGTGCATGCAGCAATTCTTCTGATTTCACCGAACACAGGAATTGATGTGCCACTCGTTCCGGTGCGGGCAATTGCACCATAGCCAGGGGCGTGGCTGTGGTGCCATCGACGCCCCAGAATGCAGTGAGCCTGCCAGGATGTGATCCAGTGCGTTCCCGCGCCGAATTTGGTTGGAACACACTGGGGCTGGTGTGAACGAGCCCTAAAGCTCAGAGCGACCAATCTGAATACTTGTGTTTCGCAGGCTGCACAAATCACAGATAGACGCTCACTGATTGCTACAGGAAACCCTCACCACACTTCAGCCCCTATACATTTGGGATCGATGGGACAAGGAACGAAAGAAAGCGCCTCCATAGTGTAAAAGAGTAATTTAAATCGTAAAACACACAGCTCTAGGCTGTACTTACAACAATTCAATTGAATAAAAACGAGTAGAGTAAGATGAGAAGTCGGAACCTCTAGTAGGGAGAGTCTGGAGAGATGTAATTCACCAGCATCCTCTGTCCTATGATTACAACAGGTTTACGCGTTTCTGGGGCACACCCCCTTCATCAGAACCTACGGACTAGGTTTGGCAAAGACAAAAGGAATATCATTACTTTTTTTTAAAAGGGTTCTGATGAAGGGGGTGTGCCCCTGAAACGCCTAAACCTGTTGTATTACATACAGTACATACAATACATGTTCTCTAACATAACAAGGTCAGAAAAGTCGTTCATTGTTTTACCTTCACTTTCAGCTGGTTCTCCATTGAAGGTATCTGCTCGGAATATATGGACATGGAAAATCTCAGTGCTGCCCACAAACTCAAATTTGACCTCCCCGATTTTCTGTAGTGTGTCAACAGTCAGACCGCTTCCTTCCCAGAGTTCCCTAAGTACAGAAGGTGTACGTTCAGATTTCAGAAGTGAAGGGGAGGAAGAACAATTGACAGCATAATATACCGGAGGGTCTATTATTAAACAATTCAAAGGGCCAATGACGCGGAGAATCTCTGTGAATTTTAATTTTTTGGGAATGGAGCCCAAAATGAAAATTTTTAGTAGAAATGCACTGATCCCGTTATTTCAGTATCGAGTACCTATATTTCACTTTCAGTACTTGCCAGTACCGATACCGGCACTTCCGCTGCCACGGAGCTGGCCTCCCAGGCAATCAAGAAGCCGGACGGCCGGTAATGACATGCCGCCTGGCTTCCTGATTGCCCGGGAAACCGTCTGGATTGGAACTGGCCGGGAAAGTGGCTTCCCCACCAATCAGGAAGCCGGGCAGTGATTAATGACCTGCCTCCCTGATTGGCTGGGAAGCCAGCTCCATGCTGATTGGCTGGCTTTTCCAGCCAAACAGCAAGGAGCCGGTTGTTTGGCCAATCAGGAAGCCTGGAGGCGGGTCATTACTTGCCCCCCGGGCTCCCAATTGCCCGGGAAGCTGGCTCTATGTTCCTGTACGGCACTTCCGGGTCAGTGGCTCTGCAAACGGTTTATAAATAGACTCCCAAGTGTAGTTTTATTCAACGGTTATCAACTTGACAACGTCCCACATTGGACACGATATGCCTTGTTTTTGGAAAAGTAAAAAAAACAAAAACAACTGGATAAGGGCAAATGGAAAAAAAGGCACCCACACCACTCAAATTTCGCGACAATGTATGCAAGTGGACTATTAAGCTATTTTTGCCTATTGAGCCCTAATGTTTGCTCAGACTGCCTCACCAGAAGACGGCCAGGCTTATGCAAGAATTTGGATATTACGTCTAAATTATGGTTTTGTGCAGGATTACTTGTGACAACTTTATAACTGACCAGGTTCAGCTTTATTTACTTTTAGGACTCTTAGAGCTGAAAGTCAAAGCTGAGAGCCTTCGAGTCTGACAAGCTGTTCTCCTGTCTGTCATGACAATGCTTCTCAGCTCTTGAGTGTGCATAACAGATTGAATGAAAAAAGCCCTCAAAAATGTTTTACAATGCTCTTATCTATAGAGCTCTATGATCTGCATGATAAGCATATTTTCTTTTAAAAAAATTTTTTATTAACAGTTTTTAAAAGATAACAAAAACAAAACATGAAGAACACCGTCCGTAACCTATAAATAATGGTCAAACAGGCAAGTGTCCAAATATAAATAGACAACACAATTGAAACGTAACAAAACACTTGATATTGGACAGAAAGAGTGCAACAACCCTATGCCACAGCAAAACCAAAAAAAGCAAATTGGAGTTGAGAGAAAGAGGAAAATCGGGGCTGCGCACTCCACCAGCCACATACAAAATTATCATCATGAAGTATACCAAGGGTGAAAGGACGATGAGCCCCATAAGAAAATGGAAAATTGTATACTAACCTATCGGTAATTTTCCTTTCCTGACGCCAATACATGGCAGCATACAATGGGTATGGCTCCGCCCCGAGCCCAATCACAGGACCAGTTATACTATAAATTAAAGCACGCCTCCTAAGGCCACCATTCTCGTAACAAGTACTCAATGCGAAAGCCGTGGGAGGGTCCTCTATGCTGCCATGCATTGGCGTCAGGAAAGGAAAATTACCGATAGGTAAGTATACAATTTTCCATTTTCCTGACACCTACGTGGTAGCATACATTGGGATCTAACGAGCACACAACCAGGGAGGGAAATTCTGAGATATTAATTTATTTGTACCACTGGTAAACACATTCAGAAACAACTTCCCCATGGACAAGACTCCTGGATAGACCCTGTAATGGGGCAGGAATGTATACCAGGTTACCGCCTTCCAGAATACCTCTGGAGGTACATCACTAAATTCTATCTGTAAGGATAACATCCTTCGGAAGAGCGAATTCAGAGTTTCATCTGTGGCTTCATCTGCTTGATCAGGCACAATGCATGTGACCTAGTGCACGCAGAGAGCTACTTTCTAAAAGCACCAGAAAGATGAACAGATTGACCCATCTGTGTCTGTGAAATGGTACCAATAAGGTGGTTTGCAGGCTAATCTTGACTATTCAACACCCTCCTCCCCGAGGAGATTGCTGTAAGAAAAACTATTTTACACATTACTGTCCATACTGAGTAAGCGTGAGCTAGATGAAGTCGAGGAAGGAAGAACATATACAGCACTATCTGTAGATTCTAAAGGAAAGAGATTCTTCTGAAGACTGAATTCTTGTGCAAGTCCTTAAGAGCTGGCTTATCAATTAATGAGCTACCCCTCGTATCTCAGAGGATTAATATGCAGAGGGTACCGACACCCAAGTACACATTGCTTGCCTGAAAAATTCCAATATATCTATCATGGCAAGGTGAAGAGAGACAAAACCTATTAAGCTGGCGAAGTCTATGAAATGATTCCACACTGTAGAATATAATGTGATGTTTAGTAGGTGTTCTAGTATTCAACAAACACTCATTGACTGGAGATGAGTAATCCAGGCAAGGCAGACTCTACTTACAACCTCCAAGTCGCTTAAGGTATTTTAGGATGTAGCATCCCCTGAAGAAGCTCTGAATATAAAGTATGACTAGAAGGGTCAGAGTCTACAAGAGAGGGAAACCTACGGGGATAATTGTGGGTACCATCTAGGAACCTGAATCCATTTGGACTGAAGGAAGCATAGACTCCTATGCTGCCACGTAGGCGTCATGAAAATGGAAACTTGTATACTTACCTATCGGTAATTTTCCTTTCCTGACGCCAATACATGGCAGCATACAGGACCCTACCATGGCTTTCGCATTGAGTACTTGTTACAAGAATGGTGGCCTTGGGAGGCGGGCTTTAATTTATAGTATAACTGGTCCTGTGATTGGGCTGGGGGCGGTGCGATACCCATTGTATGCTGCCATGTAGGCGTCAGGAAAGATGAAATATATGCAATATAAAAAACAGGCACCACAAAGAAGGACAATAGAAAGGATAAAAATAGAAGGAAATGAAAGACATGTAGGAGTGAGAGAAGGGTAGCGCTGGCAGATACAGTACCTCAAAAGGTGCAACAAAGAGTGGTCCAATCCAGAGAAGCGAAGGTAGCGCACCCAGGGAGAACATATTTTCAAACATTTTGAATTAAAAGAGAACTACGGGGTAAGTGTTTTTTTAAGGGTTACAGGAGGACATAAACTAGCGTCCTCCCGTGACCCAAAGCTCAGTATATCGCGAGTTATAGCTCCCTATATACTGAGACCGCCACAGCTGGGACGGATCCTGACATTACTGTCGAGATCCACCCAGTGTGTGAGTGACAGCTGGCTCTGCCTATCTAGAGCTGGAGGATCGGAGAGGGGAGGGGGGGAATCCCTGCAGGGGGGGGTGATGACTGACAGTCACAGCTCTCTGCGGGGAGATGATCGAGAAGTAAGCGAGCGAAGGTATGTGTTCGCTCACTGCCGATCTATAGAGCCGACGTGTGACAGTTGTATTGTCACACGTCGGCTCGAACTATGAGGATGAGTCATTTTTACTCACCTCATAGTCCTCCTTTAAGAATGGCTGTGAGTTTTTCATTAATCATTATAACTGCGATCTGTTGCTGCACTTCCCAAAAACTCAAGTTAGACTAACTATTAGCTATTGTTTGTTTATTCGCCAAGAATAAAATGATACAACAACCAACGCTAACCTGGCTTTATACGGGTAACATTTTGAAGAAAAAAAAAAGAAGGGCCTCCCATGGATTGCACACCAAGTTACAACCTAAAATGGACGGAAGGTTATATACTCGGATCCATAGCCTTTGCACTTTGGGGCAAGTCCACCAGATATGATACCTCGGGAAGAAGTATACTTTCAGTCAAATGACAAGGAACTAATTGTCAGACCTCAAGACTGCAGTGTTATAATAAATATCCAATGCCTTGCAAAAACCCTCTTGTGGCTTTCTTAAAATTCTGGGTATGTCAGGAAATAGAGTGCAGCCAATACTAATGTTGCTTTCAGACCACGTATGGTAGACCTGCCTCTGATCCCATAACATGAAACAGAGGGAAAAGTTAAACTATGGTTAGGTAATAAAACCACAAAAAAACTAAATAGTTATACTGTACATTCATCAAAGTATTAATGTATGTTCAATGCAACTAATGTAAGTACTTTTATGTACATATACCTGCATCAAAGATTATTGCTTTGCCCTTAAAAATGAACCAATTTTCTGTACATCCTTTTTAATTCAAAGCTTAAAAGAATAAAGCCTTACATGTTAGCTCTCCTAGACAAAAACAAATCTTCATGGAAAACAATAAAAAAAGTGTTCACTTTACACTTAACCAATGATTTTGAGCAGATTAACAAAATTATTTATATATAATTTATATATAATTTTTATTTTCCTAATTTTGTTTTACACTTTATTTTGTCAGTTTATATCAAGCAGTCACTATGACTTGATAAATTAACTTTTTTTTAATTTTTGGTTATTATTAGGCTGCTCCAAACGTAGGAACAGCTAATAATAGCCTTAGGGGCTGATCCTGACAGCAAGTCAGATTCAGATCTCCCTAAATGTCTTTGATGGTGCCTAGACGATCAGAAGTGATACATTTGTATCTCTGTGCCTGAAATGTATCAAACATCGGGCTATCGAGCTGTCAAAAGGAATAGCAGAGAGGGGACTCACTCTGCTGCCTCTCTGTTATTTTCAGCTTTCAAATAAGGGATTGCTATCTAGCGCTCCTGTATTTGTATGTAATGGCTTCATTCTTTCATTAATGAAAGAAAGAAGCTCTTACAAAAGCTTAACTATTTCATTAATGAATGCCTCAATACTGAGGCATTCATTAATGACTGGTAACCGCTGAGAATCAGCAGTTACCGGCATTACAGAGCCTTAAATAACTTGTCACGTAACAGTGTACGTGGCAAGTCATATATGCACTTTGTGACGGTACGTACAATGTATGTCTCCCGTCACGAAAGGGTTAAGGCAGGAGTGGACAAATCATTGTGGCCGAGGAGCCAGTGTATCCAATCCAGGAGCCAGCAGGATTTGGCCAGCTAGCTCCATTGACCACAATCAGAGAAAACCTTAAAGTTAGGCGTCAGCTGTAATTTTAAGGAACATTGGCTACCTGACTCCTGGGAATTGTCCATCCCTGCCTTAACGTGATATTAAAGTCACAAGGTTTTTAGGCTATTTCAAGTGCAGATTAAAGGAGAACTATGAGGTCAGTGCTTTTCACTCACCTCATAGTTCTTGCCGACCTGTGACAATGAGACTGCCACAGGTCGGCTCAGTAGATCGGGAGGTGAGCGAACACATACCGGCGTTCACTCTCTTCTCGATCCTGTCACGGCTCTCTGCCGTGACAGGGGAGGGGCTGGATTCCCCTCTCCCCGCTCCGATCTGCCAGCGCTGACTGGCGGAACAGATGGGGGAGGGGGCAGGTACAGCTGGCTCTGCCTCTAGATAGGCAGAGCCAGCTGTCACTCACGTAGCTGGGCGGATCCAGACATAATTGTCGGGATCTGCTTCAGCTGCGGCGCATCTCAGTATACCGCGAGCTGTTAGCTTGCGGTATACTGCGGTGTCTCAGTATACCGCGAGCTGTAGCAGCTCGCGGTATAGCTGTAGCTGTATAGCTGTAGCTCGCGGTATACTGAGCTTAAGGTTACCCTAAGGAGAACTATGGGGAAAAGCCCTAACCCCATAGTTCTCCTTTAAGTCACATACAATGGAAGCTGCTTCTTGATGTTTAAACGTTTTAACTTCCTGCAGAATCAGCTGGTCCCTTGAGCACTGGTCCGAATATTCTGTTTTAGGGCAACTCCTTTTCCTTGCAGGGTCCTATAGAGCCACCCTTGTGTGCGTCTCCACGCTGTGTGCGTCTCCACAAACACACAGACGAGACACTTACCTCCATCCTGCTCCTCCTTCCTCCCTTCTTCAAGCTAGTACATAGATGGCTGCTGAAGACTGCTCTGTCACTTATGATCTTGTAGTGCACAGGAAGTTCAGGGAAGCATGGCTGAGAGAGCTGGAGCCAGCTTTTTGGAAACACGATGACTGTGCATAAGCAGAAATGTAAAGAAACACTTTGCTGGAAAATGTACATTTGATCTGGATTCATTATTGAAACAAGTTTGAGAGTTTAATTCTATTTTAAAGGTAAGGCTTTTAATGCAAATACTAGTTTTGCGTCAGGGAATGTTGAAGACACTGGAGTATTCTTCCAAATAAATACCTTCTGCTGCCGGTCCCCAACAGTGGTTAAAAATAAACTAGAGCCATTATCAGTGGCCATCCAATAGTTAAAGAAAAAGCAGGCCGTTCCTGTAGAAGAATTTGAGAATGGATCCACATAAAGGCATTAATTCTTCAGCATTCTCCTGGGGGTCCATGTCGCAGCCTTGACACCCTTGGCCCACATCCTGGGTGTGGTTAGGATCGCCTCTTCAAAAAAATTGTCATCTCATTTGAAGGTTCATCTAGGTCAGGGGTAGCCAAACTTCGACCCTCCAGCTGTGGTGACACTACAAATCCCATCATGTATCTGTCTCTGGAAGTCATGACAGTGGCTGTTAACAGTCTTGCAATGCCTTATGGGATTTGTAGTTTCACCACAGCTTGGCTACCCTTGGTCTATGATGTTTATTCGAATGGATATGTCATATACAGCCAACGTGTTTCAGGGAAATTAGTCTCCCCCTTCTTCAGAGCTTGAGCAACATTACACTGGTCTACAAGGAGAAAGCCTCGGAAATGAAAGTAGCTAAATTTGACCAGAATTGGGTCACTAATAAACGAAAATTAAGACCTGAGTATTAATTGGCTCCAGTTTCCAAGATACAGCTTCAGGTCAAAATTGCATCAAAATAATTTAAAATTACAAGGGGGATGTGCGAATATCCTCCATAACTTTTCTGCACAATGTGATATAGCAATGAGAATGGTGCCACACCAATCATTATAATTGTATCTTGTTATTGATACCAGTAACATAACTTTCCATTTATTTATTGGTTTTTCATGTAACATTTTCATGCTTTTTTTTTCTGCAAGAGGTTCCACTGTTGTAATCTGAAGCCCAGTGTGACGATAGTGGAGGTTTGAGTCTGAATATTAAAAATAGAATTCTTTTGTCCCCCCAGTTCAGAGCAAATGCAGGCCTTCATTTAGCCATTTGCCAGGTCCCTCCACACTCCACACTCCACACAACAGAGATCTGCCTATATGGCCTGTGATCTTTTATTGCCCAGCAAAAGTGAGTCCCAATAGCCCTCTAAGCCTTTTATAGCTGTCCCTAATTAAAGGCATGTCACCAGGCATTCATCTGTCACCAGTGCACAAGTTAATATAAACAAGCAGGTCTGGTAGAGGTAATGACCCAGGTGATCCAGCATTCACCCAAATGTCATAAGTTACAATATCAAGCTACATTTCATAATTTGAAATTTGGCGGTGATCGTGTAAAATAAAGGTTCATCCTCCTCCTGCTTTCCATCCCTCCACGACACCCCATAAAGGTCTGACAAAAAGATGCTGAACGTAGCTAGAGATTGGCTCTAGTTTTAAAACATCAAGAAAGGAACTTAAGCAACACGAAGTCTTAACATCGCAGAAGAGTTCCCCTTTAATCTCTGGGCATCATCTGCTGAAAGCTTGCTTGAAGAAGAGCCCTGCAGACTTCTCTTTTGCTTATTGAACTCCGTCAGAACTCCTAAACCCAGCACTGTTGAGTATTCACCTTTTATTCCCTTTTATTTTACTGTTGTGTATATAGTTGTCCAGGTTACTTTTCTGGACTTTAATTGCTTACTCTGAGTTCACCGCAGCTGTGAGCTTCTCCCAATGTACATTAGAAGCTGCAGCAAGTCGGGCAGGGCCCTCCTCATTTCCTGGCTGGAGGACATCCAGCATCGTCTAGTGCTTTCCTCCCCAGCCATACTATCCCTAGCCATTCATTGAACTTCAGTTCTTTCAATCATGGAAGCTCAGCATCGTGTGTGGATGTTACTAAGCACTGTCTGCCTGCAAATACAGTCTGCCTAGAAAAGCCCACCCCTCCTGACATCCACCCATCAATGCATTTAGATATGTGCATAACACTTCCCAAGAGTTACATCAGGGCTGAGGACTCTTGAGAAGGGGGACTGGGGCAGGGTGCTGGGATGTTTTTGGTCAGCTGTGTTCAGCACACTGGGCTAATGAGAAACCAGGGGAGGCAACATACAGGCAGAATAAACTTGAACTTTGACCATTCCTTACTCTATCCAAAACCAACAAAAAAATAGATATACTTTAATTGATCACGATAAGTGGAGTTACAGGAGTCCTGCTTGTGTTTTTAACAAATTGTTCCTGTTTCAAAATGTCTGCCAGTGTAACTGTTCTGCACAGAACCTGCAGCTCAGTTGCATTTTGATTTCGACACTTCTACATGCCGTTCAGTATTATACGTATGAACCATAAAGACACTGTATAGTGTGCACAAATTCCTAAATGTGCTTTTGCTTTAACCAGAGGTCCAGAATCAAGTTTTGACTTCCCTGTAGCAGCATGGAGATGTCTTTTCCTTAGATAGCTCTTCTATAAACAACAAGGGAACTCTAATTTTACTGTTTACACTGCTCAGAGAACTGAAGTATGTCCATTTCTCATATAGGACTTTTATAGAATATTATAGCTGATTTAAGATGCTACAACACTAGATTTCACCAGCAGGTGGCAGTGTAAGTGAAATTGCAGGGCTGTTGTAGAATGGGATGGGGGCTGTTGTAGAATGGGATGGGGGCTGTTGTAGAATGGGATGGGGCTGTTGTAGAATGGGATGGAACCAGAAAGGTTATGGAGAACATGCGGCAATGTAGTACACCTTATGTTGCCAGCAAGATATAAAAGCACAAACTAATTGGGACCCAATCAAACTGTTGCATGGTATTGTGGTAACACACACACCCCAATGAATGTTTAACATGCGTTGTGCCAAAATGAATGGGCTGCCTGAACACAATGAATGTTATTGCATGACATGCACATGGGATTGTACTCCCCATTGACACCCATCATACCATAACAATAAACCTAAATAATAAAGTAAAACACAACAATGAATGTGGAATAACTATAAGCCGCGGGCCCTTTATTGGGTTTTAATCAATTTAACCAATAAATAGACTTCAACCTTTATTACCAAACAAAATCTCTGTTAACCATTAACAGACCCGCATGCTTAGTCACTATGACTCAAGCAGCAATACTACCCCATAAAGGTTGACCGCGACAAGGGAAAAAAGGGGAGGGTGGGACAAGTACTAGGTGAAAAGATCCAAAAGGAATTCTGAAGATAATCCAGAGGTGAGTCCAGCTGGTAGTTCTGAGGTAACTGCTGACACTGTCCACTGAAAGGAGTGACTATAGAGGGGAAAGGTTACACTCATTGATCAGCTGTTTTCCCACCAAAAGTCTTTCACCAATCCTGTGCTTTGCTGACTGAAGGTCTGTCCAGCAACTGAGGTAAATCTTCCTAGCAACAGCAGGTAGCTTGTAACCTGAAAGACAAAGCAGAAAGAACCAGCAAAGCAGTCCCAGAGAGACATGTACTTAACAGTTACCCCACACCTCTATTTGAATATAAATAGTTTTTAAAAACACATGGGTGATATGGGCGACAATCCCATGTGGCCACTTTTCTTATTTTGGTTTCATGACCTAACTTTACTGCAACACAAAAGAACAGCAACGTTTGAAAAGGAACCTGAAGTAAAAGGAGAAACTGTAATTGTATTATAGAAAGAAATGACATTATCTATAATAACATATGCTGACATTAAATACCTTGTTATAGAAGGAAATACTGTGATTAGGGCATCCAGAAGAAGCAGCCATTTGTAGATCAGTTCCATAGTTCACAGAACACAGCCTGTTTATTCTTTAGGAACTAGCGCCATTCCTGAGGTATGTTTCCTGTGCAATGTTGCCATTTTCTTATAAACTGATAGGCAGAATGTTTGTTCAATTGATAATATATTTGAGTTGACCACGGTGACAGGTGCACGTTATGGATTGCTTACTGGTAAATTAGAGTTGCCTTCCTTCGTGGACCAGCATGCATTTCATTTTGGATTCCCTTGACTTTAAAGGGGCCGTTTTATAAAGCAGAAGTATGGCTTTGCCACAGCAATACCACTGCTTTAAGGGCTCATGCATAGGGGGGCAGTTGAACGTGTACAACCTAAATTCCACCAGGGAGCCATAGGTGCTGTGTACAGCCTCCCATAGAAGTCAATGGCTGTGCACTGCATGCATGCATATAGGCACATCACCCTAAATGTAGATCGTCTGCATTCGGGGTTATGCACCCATATGCATATTTGCTCAAACCTGACATATACCAGCCCATACAGCCATTGACTTCTATCAGAGGCTGTATGCAGTACTTATGGCTCCATGGCAGGGGAATTACACAGGAATTTACGTTCTAAGCCGCCTATGTCCATGAGCCCCCCAAAAAAACAAATTGTGCACATTTATAAAGCACAGTAATATGCTTTCTAATAGCTGTGCTTCGCTTTCTGCCAGCTGCGGGACTATGAAGCAGGAAGGACGCTATATAAAACGAATGAAGCATGTATCACCAACAAGTAAGCCACTCGCACTCCAATTCGATGTCCAGTCAATCCCTTTATTGACTAAGGTGGTATGACATCTTAATGCAACATTTTGGAACCCAGCAGTTCCTTCATCAGGCAAACAGAACTGTTCTGTTTGCAATAAAGGAATTGACTGGACATCGAATTGTAGTGCGTGTGGCTTTCTTGCTGGCTATATGTTATCTGCAGAGGCATCTGCTGCTGCTGCTGCTTTGGCACCCACCCCGTACGTTGGGTTTTTATCCGATTAGGAGTGCGATGGGACTAATTGGAGCATGTATCAGTCGCATGAGACTGGCTCTTCTCCAATCATGTCGTTCTCTCGGCTGTAGAGAGAACTGTGTGGGATACCGTAGCCTGCATTTTATGAATGGCCAGGTGGCGGTATGCTGTAGTAGTAGAATAACAAAGGGCAGAAGGCAATATCAGCTGAATTGACCCCTTTGTGTCTGATTCTTGAAAATGGGTAAAATATGATTGACCTATGGTGATTAAGGGACAATTGTGTATATTGCTAATCCTGATGCTGGATATTTGAATAGATGAATTTCCTCGATCCCTTACCATACACCTGACAACAGGTGAAATGATGTCACTATGTACAATTTTGTGTACGGCTGTAATGTTACTGTATAGTGTTAGTTTGGGGTATATCATTTCTTGTGTTAACTAGCAAAGAACTGGGATGGTGGGAGCACTATTTGTACTCTGCTATCCGACTTTCTCAATGTGCCAGATGTACTCGCCTACAGCGACCGCAGTGTTTGCTGATCTGATTTCAGTCTACTATTATCTGAGTGGTCACTATAGGTTTCTGTGCTTTGCACGTCCACCTTTATTACTCTTTCTCTGGCTTTATCAATTAGGCATGCATAGCCACACTCCTGTAACTTGGAGTTCAGTTATATTCAGATTCTGGTCTGGCATGCGTTTTTAGAGGACGGTATTAAAGTGACATTAAACCCTCAGATTTTTTAACATAAACCAATACTGTAATGTGTGCCTTACTGTAATCCATGGTTGTTTCCCTTCTCTTTGCTGCTCTTCCTTTTAAATCTGTATCTCTTCTCATGCTTGGGGAGAACTTCCCTTTGCAGCTGAGTGTCTCTTCCTGTAGTGCTGGCTCAGGTTGTGAACCTTCACACAGACACCATGTATCCATTTCAGAGACAAAGCAGTCTGCTGCAAAACAGAAGTTCTGCCCAGCATGAGAAGAGATACAGATTTAAAAGGAAGAGCAGCAAAGAGAAGGGAAACGACCATGGATTACAGTAAGGCACACATTACAGTATTGTTTTATGTTAAAAAATCTGAGGGTTTAATGTCACTTTAAGCTGCTCCTAGTATTTGAACCTGCAATCTCCTTTGATCTTTGGAAACATATTGGTAGCAGCCATAATCCCTGTGTATGAGTTTAAGCCTGGGGTAGCCAAACTGCGGCCGTCCAGCTGTGGGGAAACTACAAATACTATCATGCATCTATCTCAGAAGGCCATGCCTGTGGCTGTCAGTGTCTTGCAATGCCTAATGATACTTGTAGTTTCATCACAGCTGGAGTGCTGCAGTTTGACTACCCCGGGTTTAAGCAAGAAGTGTAGTTTTAGCCTCTTTTGACCCTTAAAGAGAGACGGTGAATCTGCCATGAATGGACAAAGTAACACTCCCTTTAAAGCGAACCTTCCATGCCAAACAGAAGGTCTCCTTTTTTTGCAAGTCCCCTGCTTTCCCAACCCACATGGTTTTAAAAAGGCGCGGGTGATATCACTGTGCCTTCCTGCAGTGCTGGGAGCTTGCAATCCCTTAGAACTCCAGCTCATTGTAAGAGTGCATTATTTTGGGATTTCCTGGGAGTCACCTGTGTCTCTCTGGAGAGTTGCAGGCCGGATCTGGGTAGGTCATTTTTTTCCCCCCAGGTGATCTGCTTAAATAGAATAGAATGATGTTACGGCTCCTGTTTGAATGAAAGTATTTTAGTGGTGGCATCAGAAGCCGTTTAGAAATTCCCAAATTAAAAAAACAAACCATGCATTCAAATTCAAGGTAGGTTCAGTTTTAAAAATCGGTAGATGTCAGATCTATGCCATGAGTTGTGTCTGTCAGGGGATTTAGTTAAAGCAGGGGTGGCAAACTCAAATTCATCGGGGGCCGCATCAGCAGTATGGTTACCCTCAAAGGGCCGGTTGTAGAGGACTTGTACGGCTCTCACGGGGGACCCGAACGTCCCGTATCGCCTCTGTAGTCCGGCCGGTCACAATCAGGCAGCGGCGCTGACCTCTAAACAGGCAGATTAGACGGCCGCTTACAGGGGCCTCCCGGGGTCCTAGCGAGGAGGAAGCAGCCGTCTAACCTACCTGTTTATTGGCCGCCGCTGCCTAATTGTGACTGGCCCGGATCGCATACCAAGGCGATCCGGGTCAGTCGGATCTATTTCAATTGGTGGTCCCTGAATGCAGTGGTGTATTGGGGCTGCCCTAGGCAAGGCAAAACTCGGGCACCCCCACTAAATTTACCCCACCCCTTCCTGTTTAATACTTTTTGGCAACCTTTTTGGGAATGCTCAGCTCCCATACACCATACATCCAGTATGAGACTAGAATTGTGAGTGTAGTTATGTCAGTTTTCCACCCTCATCATACCTTTGCATTGTCAACATACCAGTTACAACAGACTTCCAATTACTTCCTGTCTCATGCCGCTCCGTCCCCGTCTCTTTATCGCAGCCTCGATCTCACTCTGTCTCCGCCCCCTGTCTCATGCAGCTCCGTCCCCGTCTCTTCATCGCAGCCTCGATCCCACTCTGTCTCCGCCCCGTCTCATGCAGCTCAGTCCCCCGTCTCCTCCCGTCCTCTCATCTCCGCCCCCATCTCCCTCTGTCTCCACCCCCTGCCGCTCCATCCCCTTCTCCTCTTGCTCGCTCACTCGCCCACCTGTCGACATTAGACAGCTCGGCTGCCTTAATGTTGTGGTGCCTGAACTTTGGCAAAATGAGGTGGCTGCTGTGCGGGCCACATTACAAGGTCCGGCGGGCCGGATTCGGCCCGCGGGCCTTGTGTTTGCCACCCCTGAGTTAAAGCAATACTCCAGCCAAAAAGAAAAAAATGAATAGCCCAATAAAAGTTAAAATAACAAATCCATTGTATACTAGTGTTCTGCTTTAATACAGAGATTTCCCCTACAGTATTTTTTATTCTGCTACTGGATGTCCTGCGTCTAAGCCCGTTTCCTCTGAGCCCAGGTTGTTCTAGACCAGGGGTCAGCAACCTTAAACACTCAAAGAGCCATTTGGACCCGTTTCCCACAGAAAAGAAAACACTGGGAGCCAATAAACCCTTTTGACATCTAAAATGAAGATAACACTGCAAATATCGTTTTTTTACTTTTATGCTATGTATGTATAGCATACATGTATATGTGGGCTTAGTAACGCACTGGAATCTGGACTTACCTGAGACCCAGCAGAGCCCACCTGAGAGTGACCCTGCAGAGCACACCATAGATCCTGCACAGCCCATCTGAGACTATCTATGGTGGGCTCTGCTGGCCCTCAGGTTGGCTGGTCGCCGGGGTCCCTTTCCCTGTACCTTCTCCCAACTCCTCTTACCTGCTGCTGCTGGGGCCTGGCCTCCTCCATCCCCTCCCCTGTCACCTCTGCCATGCCGCCCCTGGTACAGCTGATGCGCATGTAAGAGGCCCCCCGGACCCATCACATGGGTACCTGCCATACCCCCCTGATGGCGGTGTTCTATCAAAGTTTGTGACTGCGTTACAATGTTTGACCGGTGACGTGTTTTTTTTGGCGGTGGAATGTGTGACCGCCAATAGGTCAAGCGAGGCCCCTTCGGTAGTTCCGCCCCTGGACATGGAGCCGCAGCAGAGGCATGAAAGAGCCACATGCGGCTCTGGAGCCGGGAGGTTGTTGACCCCTGTTCTAGACCCACCCCAGCCTGTTACTTGTCAATGAAAGGAGAAGCATTACAGTAATGAGCTCATCTCTCTGCTGCTATCAGTATGCTTCTTGACAGTACATAAACGGACTGGCTCCTTGTACTGATGCTTCCTCACACTCCAACCCTGCTGCACAGGAGCACCCCTTACAGTGAGTTACACTTACTGGTCACAGGTTAGCCCCATTAGGCAGTGGACTGGCCCTTTGTTTAAGAAGTTTGAGGATCTCCTGACCTAATGAGTCACTGATCTGGAACACGTAATGAATTTCTGTATATTTTTAAGACTGATCTGGCTGAATGCCTCTTCTAGGACAGCAACTCACTAGACAGACTCTGACCTGGAGCAAAGTTCATGCTTTCTTGCAGATTCACTTTAAAGTGACATTAAACTCAGGAGCTAAAACTTAAATGTACATTCAAGTACCTTAACTATTAACAAAAATTTATCTTATTTGTGTATCACTCGGCTGTAGATCCTCAAATCATCTCTGAATTGGTGCTGACACTGTCCTTCCTTCTGGAGGGTGGCTACTTTTGTTCCCCATGGTCCCTGTGTGTTGTGAAGTAGTCACCACTCCAAGCTTGCTTCCATGATAGAGTACAATCTCACATTTAGTTTACCAATTTATATTGAGATTGTAGTCCATCACACCGGTGAGTTGGAGTGGCAACTACTTTACAAAGTGCCTGTACTTCACACACACACACACACACACACACACACACAGGCTCACCAATAACATATTATTCTGGGTAGTATGTAATTTGTAAGATCAAAACAGAATATTTATGTAATGTGAGAGGATTATTTCATAAATGTGTGTACTAAGGCAACACGGCTCTGACTACCATGCTTTGTGAGGCGGTCAGAACAAAATACTGCATGTATCTTCTGATGTGTTGTCGGCCTATTCAAAATGATTGGGCAGTCCTAACACAATCACAAGAACAGAGACGTGTGAAGGAACACTCAAAAGACAACTGACATTGCTGACCTCCTAAAAATACTAGCTGCCTGATCATCAAAACTGATCATTGGAGTCTAATGCTCACTAAGCACTGACCCACCTGACTTCTAGAGATCAGGCATTGTAACTTCTTTTGCTGCAATAAAAAGCCAAAAGAGCTCAGGAACTAAAGCTGGACATACACCTATAGATGATCTGCAGATTTCCTATGGTCAGATGGAAAAAGTGCAACAGATTCCCCCATCTACGCTAAACTGTGTGGATGGAGGAATCTCCCACTGGGCCAAGCTTCAGTATCTTGCTAGTCAACCCCGCTGTCTCTCCAATATATCTGAACAATCTGATTGGATGCAGGCATTGTTCAGGTATTTTGAGCCAGCAGGCCAACTAGCAAGATACTGAAGCTTGGACCAGTGGCAGAAAATCTATAGGTGTATGGCCAGCTTAACAATTTCAGCAGATGGTTAGCAATTGCAGCCCAAATATTCACCTAAGGTCTGCCTTAATTGCAGGGTACTGTGCAATTACCGTATACTATCACACTTCTAGTGTGCATTTGCCATTCATTTTTGTGCTGGTACCACAATACCCGTGTTGCATTAGAATAAAAAAAAAAAGAAGAGGGATGCATGCAACACATGGTACTACAATACTGTATGTTACATTGAAAACAAATGGCAATGCATACTAAGTGCAATAGCATGCATTTGTGAGGAACTTCTCCCATATCTTCAAAATAACAAAGGCACCTTTAGAAATGTTTAGCATTAACAATCTACAAACATATACTTCTAGATAATTGCCGGCTTTTTATTCTTTACATACCTCATGTTTCTTTTCTTCCGCAGGCTTCTCAAAGCTGCCATTTGTACTGAGGGCAGATGAATCCATCTCCATTTACTTCCTGGAACTCTGGCACATGTGACTAGAACATTATCTCAGGGGAGGAAAATGCCTTTCCCTGAGGTCTCAATACAGATGAGATTTCCCAGCAATGCTCTGCTGACGTAACACTTGGGCACATTACATCACTTTTGCCAACGAGAACCAGGAAGTAGAAAACAAGAAATTTTAAAATTAGAATGTTTGTTTAGCTAAGGAATGTAAGATGATTTCATATCAGCATGAGGTATGAGTTTTAGTTAAAGGGGGTACAGGTCCACTTTAATTACATTGTATCATGCGATTAACATAATGCTATGGTGTGCACTGGTCCTTTAAAGTGTATGTCACATCACCTTTGGGAGAAGGTAAATTTGTTCCCAATGTACTCACAGCTGTACTTTTTTTCAATGTCGGTGCACCTAGAGATTCGTGCAAGGGTCATATTGTAAATACATCAAAACAGAATGTAGAATTATAACTCGCAGGTTTTAATCAGGTTTTTGGCAAGAAAAGCTGCACTCTGGGAAATGTTATCACATGTTACATGTTTAGATATGTATGATTATTAGCTCGGCACAATATTGTTTTTCACATGTTACATGAAGTGTTGCGGAAAATGTTTTTACTCCAATTCTTTGGTTGGTTACTCCTAAAACGGAAGAAACATGGCCTGTCGCTTGGTGTACAGCCAGAAACGTCTCCTCTGGTATGTACAAACTTGATCCCATAGAAAAGGGACATACAATGACAAAGCTGGACACAAGATTAGCTACCGGATTATAAACAGTCAGGGACAAATAAGAGAGATTATAAACCGTTTGGAGGAGGAATGAAAGTTGTCTTACAGGAAGTTTGCTCCAGATGTGGTCACCAGTCAGTCCAGCACTGGTAAAACCAATGTTGTCCTTCCACAGTATTAAAACATAAAGACTAAAATATCAGTAGAATAAAAAGTCTGGACATCGCTTTACCTAAAAAAGGAACCAAGTTAAAAGTGCAATGGAGAATCTACAGAAAAGTCAGGTATTGCTCTTCCTATTTTCATATATCTTCCACTTCCTGTAGAGTGTGGCTCAGGATTTTGTCATGACCCTCAAACTTGAAGTATCCTTGAAATTTCTTCTTCTGCAGGAAGAGGGGGAACCAAATGCTGTCATCTGGCCACATGCTGTCAAAGGGGATCTTCTCCAGGGGAAACCACTGGGGACGCATTTCTGGGAATCAAACCAAGAGAGCGAATATTTAATGATGTTACGTTGTCCTCATGGTGGCAAATATCAGTTCTGCTAATTACACGGTCTAAAAAAAAAAACCCAAACACCTACAGTGTACATAATTTAGTTTTTGTACAGATTTACTTATTTCATCATCTACAAGCACTACATTACACCAGTCAGGAAGAAAGAAACAATCTGGCCGCACACTAATGACATCAATGGCAACAAGAACTTGCCGTGATGGAGTGAAATGCGTCAGTTGATGGAGCGGGGGTGGCTCTATTTGGCATCTCAGGATCTCAATAAAGTTCTTGTTGTTCGTGACGTCAGATTCTGACTATGATGCATGAAAGCAGAGACGCGCTCTGTTAGTGAGCACCTGGGAGTCTTCCCTGCCTAGATGTGATGAACCGGTGTACTACATGCAGCTCTCTGTCACTAAAATGCTCCCACGGCAAGTTCCATTGTGAGCACTTCCGGTAAAGAGCTCCAAGGGGCCCGCTATATTAAAAGTTGGCTAACAGGAAAATAGCTTAATGTCTGGTTCACACCAGGCCCAGTGCGTTCCGACCTGATTCAGTGCTGGAATTCTGTGGATTGCATCCCGGCTGGCTCACTGCGGGCGTGGCGGTGCATTGAAGTCAATAGCACCTCAGCCACGCCCCCCTGGCCGCAGTGTGACCACCGGAACGCGTTGCATATCAATGCCTGCGTTCCGATGCGATCAGAAAAATAAATAGTGTATGCAACAATATTTGTGATCTCACCGGCACACAGGAATTGGTGTGCCACTCGTTCCCGTGCGGGCACTTGCACCATTGCCAGGGCGTGGCTGTGGTGCCATCGACTTCAATGCACGCCACGCCCCCTCCCGCCCCAGAACGCAGTGGGCCTGCCAGGATGTGATCCAGTGCGTTCCGGCACCGAATTGGGTTGGAACGCACTGGGGCTGGTGTGAACGAGCCCGAAAGCTCAGAGCAACCAATCTGAATCCTTGTTGTATTTTGCAGGCTGCACAAATCACAGATGCTCAATGTTTGCTACAGGAAACCCTCACCACACCTGAGCCCCTATACATTTGGGATCGATGTCCAGAAATCGAAACTTTTTGTATTAGTACAGATACTTTTCCCTGCAGCATGGCATTGCAGTGGAAAGGATAAAAGTTGATCTAACCCCTCACTCACTGCACTTCTATAGAGGAGAAGTGTTGTCACCTTAGACTGCTCTCCTGGTTTTGACTACAAACTCCTCCTCCCTTGCTTCATCTCCATTACATAGGAAAGACATGTTCTGCAGTTCACAGAAGATAGCTGATTACAGCGCTTGAGATTTCAGTTCAGTACACAGAATATTATAAGAGCATTGCAATTATAGGAACAGGTATTTAATTTACTTGCAGAAAATTTACTTAGTGTGGGGAAAAAAGGGAACTAAAGCAGCCCAAAGGACTGGCAAGACTAGATCATTTTTTTTGTACTTGGTTTTAAATATCCACTAACTCATAAGATACTTCTGAAGCTGCTATAAACAATGATATAATCCTAGTGCCTGCTACTGGCTCTGAACAAGCTCAGCAAGAGCCTTTTACTGCAACGAGGGAATGTTTCCTAATAAACAAAGTGTCATAATATTGGCTGTCTCCCAGAAGTATATTATTTGGAAGATACCATAGATAACAAGGAAAAGTAAAATATGTTTAAAAGAGACTTTAGCTGCTACTGATGCAAACCCTGAATCCCAACCGATAGTATTACATGTTCTCGAACATAAAAAGGTCAGGAAAGTCGTTCATTGTTTTACCTTCACTTTCAGCTGGTTCTCCTTCGAAGGTATCTGCTCGGAATATATGGACATCCAAAATCTCAGTGGTGCCCACAAATTCAAATTTGATCTCACCGATTTTCTGTAGTGTGTCAACAGTCAGTCCGCTTTCTTCCCAGAGTTCCCTAAGTAAAGAAAGTGTACGTTCAGATTTCAGAAGTGAAGGGGAGGAAGAAGAAAGCCGTGTCTCTCCAACATGTTACATACAACTGACAGCAGAATATACTTGGGGGTCTATTAATAAACAATTCAAAGGGCCAATGTGATTTTTTATTCACATTGGAGCCCAAAACAACTGCCCTTAGTATACTTTCTTTATGCATTGAATGTATTTTCAAATGTCATCATGTAATATCACAATATGGCCACTAAATGGAGCTGAAGTATTTCCTATGTTCCTCAGCGCCATCTAGTGGCCATAATACAATATTACAAGTTGACATTCTAAATGCCGGGGGCTGGGGGGTTTTGGGAGAGACGGGGGCCAGATTTGATCGGGTAATTCCATTTTCCCATATTACCTGGGAAAGTGAACTTGCCCTTTAATGCACATTGTGCGTGTGGGAGTGTTCTGCTGCCTTGCTACCACAATATGGCAAAGTGAAATGGCGGCAGCACTCAACGCACACACACAATGTCCTATGCGTGCGTTTATTTGCATGCTGATGGCGGGGTTCGGTTTCATTTTTTTTTTTTACATTGTCACTTTTTTAAAAAAAATCTATTTAATTTTTTTTACAACTTTTTTTTATTTTTTACTCCCCCCCCCCCCCCCCCTAATTTTATTCCTATAAAAAAAATCCTCTATATGATAGTTTGGAGGTGATTAAGCCCTAACGTCTGCTCAGACTGCCTCACCAGAACACAGCAGGGCTTATGCAAGAATTTTGATATTACATATCTGTAACAAATAAGTCAAGGCACCTGGACTTGCTGCATTTTTCTTTAAGACGTTTCACTGGCCATCCAACCAGCTTTCTCAATTCAGAATGAGTTGTACAAAAAAATTATCTGGGAATAAATATGGTGAATGTTGCTCCAAAACACATAATCTGTTAAGGTGCCCATACACCTTCCGATTATAGTACGATAATCGTGGGAAATCCCGCGATCGTACGATAATCGAAAGGTGTATGGAAGGCTTTTGTCGAACCAGCTTGCTAGAAAACCTGCCGAGAATCGTACGATTGTCGGCGGGTTTCTAGCCTGCTCGTTCGACAACTGCGGAACAGGCCGGTGTGCGCACACACACTGCCCGTTCAGCATTGCGGTCATCGGAAGCCCGCCCCTCAGCGGGGCGGGATTTCGATGATCACAAGTACGATCTGCCTGTCCAAGATGGGCAGATCGTACCAGCTTTTAATTAGCTTACAACCATCGCAAGACAAAAGTCTTGCAATGGTTGTAAGGTGTATGGGCACCTTTAGTCACAACCAGGTGTTGATGCATTTGCATAATTGGAGTCTAGGAGGTGTTAATAACCTGCCCAGAGAGAGGTGTTAAGGGCCTGTTCACAAGATATCAGGTCCTGATCAGGTGCGGTGCTACTGATGCAGTGCGTATTGGCCGCGTTCCAGTAAGTGGAGTGGGGCTATCAGTATGTTAGCTGCAGTGCAGTGCGTTTTTGCCCCGTTTTGCATTTCCGGACAAAATGTGACATGCAGTATTTTTTCTGTCGTAACCTGAACGGACTGCGCACGCGAGAACTGTAGCCCATAAAACACATAGGGATACATTTTTAGTGCAGGAGCATACGGATCAGGTCAGCACAGAAAACGGATCTGAACGCCGAGTGATTGCCTTCACTGGGTTTATAAGACCCACGCCGAGCCCAGGGGGCGGATCCCCGCGTGACGTCACGGCCGGAGCGCCGCGTGACGTCACGACCGGAGCGACGCGGCGCCGGAGCGGCCGGGGGTGCCGAGGACGAGCCTGACAGGAAGTGACCTTTTTCCTTTACGTGTAGGTATACTGCCGAATCCTGACCAGAAGCCTTGACTTATTTTCTACAGATATACAATTACCTGGATGAATGAGAATCTTCACAGATACATTTATTATGGGTTTGTACAGGATTACTTGTGACCACTTTATAACTGACCAGATTTAGCTTTATTTACTTTTAGGACAGAACTGAAAGTCAAAGCTAAGAGCCTTCGAGTCTAAAAGGTGGCCATACACTTTACAACCATCGCAAGACCTTACTCTTTCGATGGTTGTAAAGTAATTTAAAAAAACGTACGATCTGCCCATCTTGGACAGGCAGATCGTACTTGCGATCATCGCAAGCCCGCCCCCGAGGGGCGGGCTTCCGATGACCGCAATGCTGAACGGGCAGTGTGCGCGTGCGCACAACGGCCCGTTCGGCATTTGTCCCCCGAGCATCATTCAAATCAGCCTAAAATCGTACGATTTTCGGTTGGTTTTCTAGCATGCTCCTCAGACAAAAGACGTGCGACCGTACAGTAGAAACGGTCGCACGTCTTCATTCACACTGCACGATTCTCGTACGATCGCGGGATTTCCCGCGATTCTCGTACGAGAATCGTGCAGTGTATGGGCACCTTAACAGCTGTTCTCCTGTCTGCCATGAAAATGCTTCTCAGCTCTTGAGTGTGCATAACAGATTCAATTAATAAATGTCCTCAAAATGTTCACAATGCTCTTATCTATAGAGCTCTGTAATCAGCATGATAAGTATATTTTCTTTTACACATTTTTTTTTTTTATTAAAAAGGAGAACTATGGGGTTAGGGCTTTTCCTCATAGTTCTCCTTAGGGTAACGGGAGGACACAAACTAGCGTCCTCCCGTCACCCTAAGCTCAGTATACCGCAAGCTACAGCTCGCGGTATACTGAGACGCTGCAGCTGAAGCGGATCCCTATCTAGAGGCAGAGCCAGCTGTACCTGCCTCCTCCCCCCGTCCGTTCCGCCAGTCAGCGCTGTAGGATCGGAGCGGGGAGGGGGGAATCCAGTCCCTCCCCTGTCATGGCAGGGAGCCGTTACAGGATGGAGAAGTGAGCAAACGCCGGTATGTGTTCGCTCACTTCCCGATCTACTGAGCCGACCTGTGACAGTCTCATTGTCACAGGTCGGCTAGAACTATGAGGTGAGTGAAAAGCACTCACCTTATAATTCTCCTTTAACAGTTTTTAAAAGATAACAAAAACGAAACATGAAGAACACCGTCCGTAACCTATAAATAATGGTCAAACAAGCAAGTGTCCAAATATAAATAGACAATGCAAATGAAACGGAACGAAACACTTGATATTGGACAGAAAGTGTGCAACAACCCTATGCCACGGCAAAACCAAAAAACAAATTAGGAGCAGAGAGAAAGAGGCAAATCAGGGATGCGCACTCCACCAGCCACATACAAAATTATCATCTTGAAGTATACCAAAAATGAAAGGACGATCAGCCTCATAAGAAAGAGGAAATATATGCATATAGAAACAGGCACCACAAAGAAGGACAATAGAAAGGGTATAAAGGACATGTAGGCGTGAGAGAAGGGCAGCGCTGGCAGATACAGAACCTCAAAAGGTTCAACAAAGTGTAGTCAAATCCAGAGAAGAGAAGGTACCCAGGGAGAACATATTTTCAAAAAGTTTGAATGGATATCATTAAGAATGGCTGTGAGTTTTTCATTAATCATTATAACAGTGATCCGTTGCTTCACTTCCCAAAAACTCAAGTTAGACTGTCACCATGACTAACTATTAGCTATTGTTTGTTTAGTCCCCCCCACCCCAAAAAAAAAGATGCGACAACCAACGCTAACCTGGCTTTATATAAGAAACATTTATAAAAAAAGAAGAAGGGCCTCCCGGGGATTGCGCACCAAGTCACAACCTATAATGGACGGAAGAAGGTTATATACTCGGATCCATAGCCTTTGCAATTTCGGGCAAGTTCACCAGATATGATACATAACACCTCAGGAAGGAGAAGTATATTTCAGGCAAATGACAAGGAACTAATTGTCAGACCTCACTGGGTTTCTCAGCTTTGACTCTATAGGTAAATGAGACGGGATCGGGGGGAGAGGGTACTACAGAGGTACAAAAACCAACCCTCTTGTGGCTTTCTTGAATTTCTGGGTATGTCAGGAAATAGAGTGCTGCCAATACTAATGTTGCTTTCAGACCACGTATGGTAGACCTGCCTCTGATCCCATGACATGAAACGGAGGGAAAAGTTAAACTATAGGTAGGTATTAAAAACACAGTTATACATTTATCAACAAATTAATGTATGTTCAATGCAACTAATGTAAGTACTTATACGCCTTATAATGCAGTTTTCAGACTTGAAGGATGGAGGGCCAGTACAAGAAGCCTTTATGTATGTACATGTGCAGACCGGAGGAAAGAGATGAGAAATTACCTTATTTGAGTGCATTTTCCCCTTCACTGCTCTATCAGCATGCTGAGCTGCTCTTACAATAGAGCAAAACAAATGGCAAACGCACTCATCAATTCGTTACCAGCTTTACGTGGCGCAGTGAGGCATGGGGGGTCTCAGCTGCCGTTGTGATGTGCGGGGTCCCTTGTGCGTACCTGTGCCTTTAAGGGAGGTTGGGCTTCCTCCTGACAAACCTGCACCGAATTTAATCTTTTGCCCCATGTGCTCCAAGATGGAGACTCTCATAGTTTAGAGTTTGGACCGCACTATAAGAAGAGGTGCCTTGGCGTGGCTTTCACATTTTCTGCAGAAAACGTGTATCTAAAACTCTGTTTTTAACCTTAGTGGTTAGACAGGTTTTTTTGCATGCTGGCTGGTGAGTATGCCTGGAAACTTTTTGCTCTTACAATAGAGGTCCAAGCGCTGGCTATGCTGTCTGACAGATAAAGTATAAAGATCAGTAAAATAACACTTTTTGGCAGGTAAAACAGTTCCCATATTTAGGGTGGGACCCCGCTGACTAATGAGTGCTCACCATTTAATAAAACATAGCGCAGGGCTGGATTGCGTATAATGACGCGCTGCCCGCCTTCTTGATTGGTCGGGAAGCTGGCCAATCAGGAAGCTGGCCTCGTGAGGTAAGGTTACCTTACCTTACCTTATTATGTGCAGCCTGTCACCCCCGGGGCCTCTACAGCGAGAACGCAGCCTTCGAGGGAGCATGAAGCCAGCTTCCAGGCCAATCAGAAAGCAGAGTGTTGCGTCCTTACACGGCGCCCAGCTTCCTGATTGGCCGGACAGACGGCTCCGGCTGGGTACCGGAGGAAGGCCGTGCTCTCGCTGGAGAGGCCCCGGGGGTGACAGGCTGCACATACTAAGGTAAGAGGGGACTTTTTCTTGTTAATCAGGAAGCCAGGTGGCGAGTCATTACACGCCACCTGGCTTCCTGAATGGGACTTCCGTTACTCGGTAATTGGTATCGGCGAGTACCAAAAAAAAATTATCGGTACCCGGTACCAAAATATCGGTATGGGTGCATCCCTACTGGATAGTACACACCCCATCGGCAAAGGGGAAGGTAAGTATAGTGGTGGGGAGAGGGGGCCAGATTGGAGGGGGTAATTCAATTTTCCCAAATTCAACCCAAGAAAATTTCGGGACACAGAAGCGATCTGGCGACAGGTAAGTCGCCAGGATCGCTTCTGTTGTAAAGCCAACAGTCGGCTCTACAAGTTTAAACAGAGTCCCGGCGGCAAAAGTCGACGGGAGTCTGTTTAAACAGCCCCGATGCTGGTGACGTACACTGTACGTCGTCAGTCACGAAGGGGTTAAATAACCACTGGTTCCAATAATCCAACACAATGTCATGAATTAGCCACAAATCCCAATGAGAAAATACTTTGATCAGTTAGCCCAAGTCACTGCTGCCTGATTAAGGGTCACACTTTTTATCATTCAGCCCTTTCACCTTTTTGCGGCTTGCTCAATGGTCTCTCCAGTCTGTACATCGCCACCAAACCCATTCCAGCGACCAGCACCAAAACCACGTTTCTTCATGCCCAACAGAATTCTTTGAGGCTCGACAACGAGGACAAGTGTGAGCAGCTTTGTTGTGAACATGGTTTCTTCTAAAAAGAAATGAAAGAAAGAGGTTAATAATACACAAACATTTTATATTTTACGTTTTGGATAGCGTAGGGAATGAATAAACCTTGCCGGTTTTATTTTTGCCATTGGTGAAACTTCCCTTTACTCCCTGTCCAAGAGTCAGCACCAATAAAGAGAAATGCCCTGATACACAGTGCTCACCGAAACCGGAGTTTCCAATGTGAGATCCCCCCTCTGTTCCAGTGACAGTTGTAAAACTTTGCATTTCCTATGGTCAACAGAACAAATAGAGATGGTGAATCTTCCCAGAGGGGGCATGAACAGGAATTAAAACCTAACAAGGGTTTCAACACTTGCCCAGTGTGTCTTGTAGTCAATGGGAGGAAGTAGTGAGTATTGCGGGGGGACACTTCAGAAAGTGAAACATCACCTGGTGACTTCTATTCAATGGAACAGTGTACTGCGGCACAGGTGAACTGGGGATCCTGTTGCGTGCGAGGATTGGCTGGCAACAGTGTCACTTTGGAGGACACAACAGGGAGCGAAAACACTCAGCTACGTGCATTGTTGTGGAACCGAGGAGCCAATGTATCCAAGCCAGGAGCCAGCAGGATTTGGCCAGCTAGCGCCATTGACCACAATCAGAAAAAAACCTTAAAGTTGGGTGCCAGCTGTAATTTTAAGGAACATTGGCTACCTGACTCCTGGGAATTGTCCAGTCCTCCCTTAAAGTCACAAGGTTTTTAAGCTATTTCAAGTGCAGATTAAGTCACATACAATGGATGCTGCTTCTTGATGTTTAAACGTTTTAACTTCCTGCAGAATCAGCTTGTCCCCGGAGCACTGGTCCTACCGTGTTTCCCCGTAAATAAGACACTGTCTTATATTTTTTTTGCCCCCAAATAACACATTAGGTCTTATTTTCAGGGGATGTCTTATTTTTTTAATGTGCAACAAAATGTACAACAATCCAAAGTTATCTGGTGTCACTCCGCCTGCCACAGTAACTGGCGCTATAGAGTAAGTATCGGCTAATGCGGCTCTGCTCCCTCCGCCACCGCAGCCTTGCTTTCTACAGCGCCTGCTTCCTTTGCCATCAGGGACAGCAGTGCAGCAGTGGGGACATCAGACAGTGGACAGTGCGGTAAAGTACAGTACCATTTATCGGTACACATTACAGTACAGTACCTATTACATTAAGCAGTGCCTACAGGGGGGACAGCAGTTAGTGTAGTATGGTACTGGAGTGCTCCCTATCACTGTGCTGGCCGGAGGGAGTCCCGTCATCCCCTTAATACAGTATGTCCCTGCAGGCTGATACCATCTCTCCTGCTCTTCAAGTTCCCTCTCACATGCTACCACCAAACTAGGTCTTATTTTCAGGGTAGGTCTTATATTACAGGAATCTTGAAAAATAGTACTAGGTCTTACTTTCAGGGTAGGTCTTATTTTCGGGGAAACAGGGTAATATCCTGTTTTAGGGTAACTCCTTTTCCTTGCAGGGTCCTATGGAGCCACCCTTGTGTGTGCTAGTAAGCTGCCCGTGTCTCCACAAACACAGCAAGACAAGACACTTCCCTCCATCCTGCTCTAAGCTAGTAGATAGATGGCTGCTGGAGACTGATCTTTCAATGCACAAGACGTTCAGGGCTGAGAGAGCTGGAGCCAGCTTTTTGGAAACATGATGACTGAGCATAAGCAGAAATGCAAAGAAACACTTTGCTGGGCAATGTATATTTGATCTGGATTCATTATTGAATCAAGTTTGAGAGTTTAATGCCATTTTAAAAGGTAAGGCTTTTAATGCAAATACTAGTTTTGCGTCAGGGAATGTTGAAGACACTGGAGTATTCTTCCAAATATATACCTTCTGCTGCCAGTTACCTTTGTGTGCCCAGTACTAGGACTGATATCATTATTCTGACTCCGATTGTTGTGATAGCGATTTATCCCTTGTGAGACCTTTATGCCTGGCCTGTATAAGCAGATTCAATCACTGCGGACAATCATTGTCAGATAGCTGAACTCACCAATACCGTTTCATCCATAAACTTTGCTTTATTCTGCACATCAGACAACGGGATACAGCAGATGGATGGTTTTCAGTATTATGCGGTCAAAAGATGATGCCTTTCCTACGGTACTATGCAGAGTACATGTGTCCTGATTGCATGTGGCCTGTAAGCTGTTGCCATGACACAGGAAATACTGACCAACAAGAAGAAGGGTGGGGCTTACATACAGGGCAACTGTCATCACATGAGGAAAGGAATTACAGAAAAACAGGTGCAATATCACAAAAGGCCAGTAGATGGCAGCATGTGAACTAGACATATAAAAACGTCCATAGGAAAAGGTATAGGGAAACAATCTATATAAAACTTTTATGCCCCATTGGGGCGGCACAATCATTACAAGACCTCGGGCATTTGATATAGAGAGCTCACAAAATAAATGAAAAGGTACCATCCTTACATACATGTATTCATAAACTCTCTAGAAATATAAACTGTGATCCTTGGAAAAACAATAAGTTGTTAACCCATTCAGGGGTCTTCTACAGTCTACAAAGTTCTACAAAGGATCCAATCAGATTCACACTTTTGGGGCAGAATGAATCTGATTGGTGGCTGAGGGGATAGTTCATCATCCAGTTCAGATAAAGAACGCATGAATACATCAGGAGTAATGCGTTATCACCATCATCATTTAACAATGTGTTACAAGGTCAGGCCAAAAACTTCTTACCCTGCAAAAGACACTGGCACTGCCTGGAAGCCTCCAAAGACATTGCTACACCAACTGGGAGATACAATCACAAATTTGGGCTGATTTCCGAAAGAATACATTGAGTCAACAAAATAATTGAAGTTTTGTGAATGGACAAGGGGAGAGGAAAGGGATGGTGAACGATGGAATCACTTCACCGCGAGGGCCGGAACTCTTGGTCACATCGCCGGAAGAAGAGCGCTGTGTAGTATCCGGCACCGAACTACAATTTATATTAGCGATCTGGACCTAGGATAGCCATCATTGGACGTAACTTATTTGGCGTTTCCGAAACTACTCTTCTTTCCTCTGTAATGCTCGATTCCCCAGCAGTGGTTCAAAATAAACTAGAGCCATTATCAGTGGCCATCCAATAGTTAAAGAAAAAGCAGGCCGGTCCTGTAGAAGAATTTGAAAATGGATCCACATAAAGGCATGACCCTGCTTTCTTCAGCATTCTCCTGGGGGTCCATGGTGGTTCCTTGACACCCTTGGCCCACATCCTGGGTGTGGTTAGGATCGCCTCTTCAAAAAAATTGTCATCTCATTTGAAGGTTCATCTAGGTCAGGGGTAGCCAAACTTCGACCCTCCAGCTGTGGTGACACTACAAATCCCATCATGTATCTGTCTCTGGAAGTCATGACTGTGGCTATCAAGAGTCTTGCAATGCCTTATGGGATTTGTAGTTTCACCACAGTCTGGCTACCCTTGGTCTATGATGTTTAATTGAATGGAGATATCAGATACAGCCAACGCGTTTCAGGTAAATTAGCCTCCCACTTCTTCAGGGCTTGAGCAACATTACACTGGTCTACAAGGAGAAAGCCTCGGAAATGAAAGTAGCTAGATTTTACCAGAATTGGGTCACTAATAAAGTCCTGAGTATTAATTGGCTCCAGTTTCCAAGCTACAGCTTGAGGTCAAAATTGCGAGGGGGAATGTGCGATTATGCTCTATAACTTTTCTGCACAATGTGATATAGCAATGAGAATGGTGCCACACCAATCATTATAAATGTATCTTTTTATGGATACCAACAACATAACTTTCCATTTATTTATTGTTTTTTCAGATTACAACAGATTACTGTTGTAATCTGGAGCCCAGTAGCTCTGCCTTACTCTTAGGCAATTCCAAATCCCTGACCAGGTCATTTATTTCACTCTGTCTAATTAGATGTGGTTCAGGAGGAGCATACGGTGGGCTAAAGTTTGGTTCCGCTGACATCGACAGCTCCGGATCAGATGCATTGGGCTCATCGTCTTTATCATCATCCGAGTCTAGAGAGTAGAATTCTGGTGCATCTGGAATAGGGAAGTCCTCGCCATGGGGTACAGGTCGCAGTGCGGATGGAATGTTTGGATATTCAACGATCCACTTCTTCTTTCTTGAGATCCCTTTTGCAATTGGGGGAACCATGCAAAAATAGCAGTGCCTAATATGATTGGTGGGTTTCCTCCAGACCATTGGGACTGTGAAAGGCATGGACTTCTTCTTCTGGTTTAGCCAAAGATGCAAATAAGTTGCACATGTAATGCAACAATAATGAGGGGCCCAACTCTTGTCCTGATCCCCTATTTTGCATCCAAAACATAGGTGGTATGCCTTTTTTACCACTGCCGTCATACTGCACTTTTGAGATGCAAATGTAACCTCGCCACAAACGTAGCAGAAGTTATCTGCGTTGTTTTCACAGTTTCGAGGCATCTTGGCTTCTGAGGGAAAATTTCACGCAACTGTTCCTTGAAAATGTTAGGCAGTGACACTTCCACAAGCCACCAGTTGTAACTTTATGATGCGTAGATCTGACCAAGACAAATGTACCTTGTGTGTCGAACGATTCTGGATATCATTCAGCCTGGATAGGTACTGTCCCATGAAGCCTCACCCATTCACCAATCCAGCACTGCACCTCTTCAGGGCTGAATAACACCATCATTCATTGGACCCCCTTCCTAAAAGCCAAGGGCATCAAGGCACCACCCATGGACCCACATGAGAATGATGCAGGTCCATACTATTATGTGGATCCACTCACATTTTTCAGGACTGATCTTTTTCCTTGACCATGGAGTGGCCACTGTTGATTCAGGCTGGAGTTACATTATCCCAGCACCTGGCTGAATCCTCAGTGCACTGCCCATGCACCTAAATGCACTGCATGGACAAAACAGATACTGACTTTCAGGGGGCAGGTAAGCAAAAAAGATTGGTCAGTTTTCACTTATCCATCATTAAGGCAAAACTGTGGGCAACATTTTTATTAACCCTTGCAGTGGGGCTACCCTTGCACTGGAAGGTGTAACTGCTTGTTCTCTTCTAGGGACTAAAATTTAAAAAAGTTATACTTAACCGAACCTTTCAGCCAGCTTGCTCTTAGACTGGTCCTTCCAGCCTCGCTCCCTCTCCTCTGCAGCAGTCTAAGGCCTTGTTCACACCAAATGCAGAGCAGATCTGCTCAGGTTTCTGCACACGCACGCTAGTCTTTTAGATGCGTTTTTGGTTAAAAAAAACAACATTTTTTGATGCGTTTGCAGATCCAGAGCAAGTAAAATAGGGCCTGCTGCAGTTTTTTTACCTGCTTTGCAACTGCTCTGCACATGCTCCGCGCTTGGTGTGAACAAGGCCTAAGGATCCTCGCAGGGGCATAACTAGAAATCACAGGGCCCCATGATTTCTAGTTACGCCCACCTGACAACCCAAACAATCCAGAGAGTGACCCTGCAGAGCCCACCATAGACTTTCTATGGTGGGCTCTGCATGGTCTCAGGTGAGCTAGTCAAACCCTCTTAACGGTCAGCCCTGATCGCTCTCCGCCTCCTCCTTCACAGCCGACACTGTGCCCAGCCTCCTCATCCGCAGATGGCTGTCAGTGGTGGTGTGAAGTGGATTTGGAGCAGCCATTTACCAAGGATTAGTAAGAATGCATCAAAATGTATGTTATATGTATTTTGATGCACTGCCATTGAATTCAATGGACCTCCCATCACACTAAAATGCAGAAGAAAAAAAAACACAGATGTGATTGTTGAATATGCACTGAACTGCTGCAGTGGGAACAGACACTATGCTCAATATAGGGAACCACGACACAGGCATTTTAGCACGTTGAAGGTACAGTCACAATATCTGATTGGCATTTTTCTCAATGCCAGTCATCTAAGGGCATATAATTATTTTCTAGGTGCCCTGTTCACGCTGCCTTCAGGTGGCTGGCAGAGAAGGGTCACTCCCACAGAAGGGGGGGGGGGGCACCCGGCCACGCTGTCAGCAGCTCTGTCTGGTGTCCCACACAACTCACTGATGTCACTGGCTGCCAGGAGCTTGGCGGGACGCAAGCCAGAGATTCCCACTCAGCTCTAGGCAACCGGTGATGTCAATGAGCTGGGCGGGATGCCAGACAGAGTGTCACAGGTTGCTAAGGACTCTTAGCAGCCGCCAACACA
>NW_017306465.1:405611-433339 GCF_000935625.1 Nanorana parkeri | reverse complement strand
ACCCCCCCCCCCCCCCATGAGATGCCACCTGAGGTAACTGCCTCATTATAGAGACTGCCCTGCCGGTATCCATGTGTTAAGTGCATAATATTGCACAGTGCATTCTGAATGGCACCCCTACACTTCCCGGCAGGTGTGCAACATTGCAATGCAACACACAGTAACACAATAGCATGGATCGCAGTGCCGGAAAAAATATCGCGTGCATTATTTTTTTCCCTGCACCATGCATTGCAGCACAGTGAAACACATGCAACTAGGCAATGGCAACTAGGTGCACTAGTTGCCATTCATAATGAATGGCAACACATGAGCATGCAGTGCATTGCACTCTGCAATTGTGTATGTGAAAGGCACAGTATCTGCGCCTTCAGTGCAATGCTACAATATGAAACGACCCTAAACCATGTTCACTCACTACCCTGCTGTAGCATCAAAACCACTACACCTAGCTAAGCTTACATGGACAAAACTACACGTACCCGGCAGGCAATGGGTTAACACAGAACTAATATGTGTTAACCCCATAAATCCCGACCTGAGCTGAAAACATGCTGCTGCTGCTACTACACAATAATTACCTATTCAGGTACAGTTTGAGCGCTTCATGAATGACCCGAGTCCACAAATCATACACGTGGGTTTAACCCGCGGGAAGCGCAGAGCGTGGTCACGTGATCTGCCAGGTTGATGTCCCCCGGCTCCATTTTAAAAACGGGCAGTCTCTTCTCTTTTTTTTTTTTTTCTCTTTGCTTGTCAGTAAAACGAATTACTTTTATCCCAATTTAAAAACACAGGCCGTAAACGGAACTTTCAGAGATGAATAAATATAAGTGAACCCCATCTTAACATGGTTGCCCATAACAAAGATGGCCGTCGATGTTTCAGGCTGAGCTTCTGCATGTGTTGTAGTGTATATGTCTCGGTGATGGCTGCTGTTAGAAATAGGTGAGTTTGGCGTACAGTATAATGTAGGTAGTAGGCGTGAATAGCCCGGGAGGAGTTATTAATAACGGAGGGATAATATATCCCTCCGTAAGAGTGACTGGCAGAGCTGAGGTTTATTAACTTTCCAGCTTGCCATCCTGTAGGTCATTCAAAGACATGTAATGCCAGTCAAGCCTGTCACTAAAGTTACATTGGTGGTTAGTTGCTAAATGCATGACCAAATCATACAATTCAGTAAGATCCATGCAGGGATCCCATTCCCAACCTGAAATAAGTCATTTCAGGGAGGTGCCTAAGGCAGAATGGTATTCTGCTTTGGGGACATGTGTTCTGAAAATACATGTCCCCAAAGCAGAATTCCTCTCACCTGGGTGACGTGGACATCTGCAGTGGGTCTGCGGGCACTCCACCTCACCAACGATGATGGGACGCAGCCTCTTCCACTTCTAGATCGACGATGCTGGGCCCTAGCCTCCTCCACGTCCAGCCGTCTATCTCCCCTGATGACCCCCCCAACCTCCATCCATCTCCCGGCCCAGCCCTCTCCAGTCAGTGGGCGACGGAAACCCCCAGCTTCTAGCCCTGGGGTGGCCGCTCCGGCTGCACCGCTGGTAGTTCCGCCCCCGGGGCTGTCCATGGCTATGTCGGGAAGGAGGAGATAAAAAACCGGACAGGCACTGCAATGGACAGCTATCTGCAGGTCCTCAGCAGGCTGCCAGGGTCCCCACAAGCACGGGAACTTGGATGGCCGCTGCTGTTAAAAAATTTAAAGGGCCGGTATCGGCCTTAAAAATCGGGGCGTTTTAACGAGTACAAGTAGTAGTATCGGTATCGGGACATCCCTAGTCTGCACCTTTGCCTGGTGCAGACCTTACTAATCCTTTGTTTCAGCCTGTGCTTAGTGAAGGCTGTCAGGGCTCCGACCGAAAAGAACTACTGAGTGCCATCACCACCAGGAGCAGCTAGCTGTTCCCGCAAGTTAGGTACACAGTCCATGACTGCGAGCCTGACTTGTCAGCCAGCTGCAAGCCGCCTGGTACAGAGAAATACACACACACAGAAATATGCACACACACAGAAATACACATGCACAGAGAAATACACACAAACCCCCCACACAAAAATATACAGAAACTAATACACCCCTATTCCCCATCAAAACCCCCCAACACACAGACATAAAATAAAAGAAAGAGCCCCCCTCACCTGCTTTCATTTTTTGCAGAGAGGGCAAACAGTCCCTGGCCAGTTGCGGGCTGTGTGGTACGGGCAAACAAAAGGGATGTCGGGCTTCCTCCTGACAAACCTGCACCCAATTCTAAATCTTCTGTCCCCATGTGCTCCAAGATGGAGACTCTCATGGTTTAGAGTTAGGACCGCACTATAAGAGGTGCCTTGGCGCAGCTGCGTGGCTTTCACATTTTCTGCAGAAGACGTGTATCCAAACCTCTGTTGTTAACCTTAGTGGTGAGACAAGTTGTTTTACATGCTGGCTTGTGAATGTGCCATGATAACATTCTACTGTTTTACTGTATGGTACGGGTTCGTGGGCTAGTACTTTGAGACCCCTGTATTTTTTGTTGGTCCTGAGCAGTGGCTGCCTAGTTAATGACTGATTCAGGTCATTCACTAAGCAGGGGGTAAGTGCTGCATAACTCTTCTACAGCAATGGCATTGAGGCCTAAGGTCTCGTTTACACCTAGGCGTATTGCATATGCGTGAACGCCGCGCGTTTTTTTACCGCGATTCGCGGTAAAAAAGTTGCGCGTTTCTGAATTTTTTCTTGGCTGTATCCCAATGGAAAAGCGCAACAAAACGGCCCAAAGTAGTACCTGTACCTTTTCAGGCGTGGGCCGTTGTGTAGCGCGTTAGGGACGGGCGGAAATACGCCAAGGTGGGAACGAGACCATTGAATACAATGGGATTTATATTTTTGAGCGTTTTGTAGAGCGTTCGTCGAGCGTAGAACGCGCTACAAAACTAGGACTTAGTGGTTTCACCAGTATAAATTGCCTGCGTAGCTTTACCCTATATGCCTCCCTAGTTAGCGGTAAAAGAGCAGACTCTTAGAACTGTCAGCTCTTCACATTTACTGCATGGAAGATTAAACCAGATAAAGGAGTTAATATTCATAGAGATGTTTCATGCTATAGCATCCATATTCAAAGAAGGGTGCTGGGATTAATCATAGATTAAAGGACTGTTCTCACTGAGGTTAGCAGCAATTTAAAGAAGCTATAAAAATGCAGTAATATTTGTATGAGAAAAGATTGCGGAGGGATTATTTATTCATATTCGGGATCTAATGTAAAAGCTATATAATTAAAGTCATCTCCTGCTTTGTGCCTGCTGAGAGTACATTGTAAGATGCTCTTTTTGCCCATTTAAAATGACGGAGCAATAAATGCGCAATTGCACAACTCCCGAATGCAAGTGGTCTATCTGAGCAGAAAGTTCAGTCAGTGTAAATTATTATACATTTATTATGATCATTTGTACAAGAAAAAAATATATACAGTGCTTGATGTTAGGACTGCGGCTTTTAGTTACATAATTGTGTTCTGTGTAACCTCCCTTTATGAAAATAATGCATAGCTGTGGTCAGAAATAAAAAACCTGTGTTTGCAATAGGTCGCTGTAGTTGTATAGAAGCCACTGGATCAGTAGGACAGACGGAGTTCTAGAACTTTCAGAAGGTGAAGGAATGACAGCACTTCCTCAGTACAGGTTTTTAAATGCTCATTCTGACTGGTGAATTACATTCATTGTGAATGGCACTCATAGTCAGTGACAACCAATGTAACATTGTGCACCACAATAGACATGTCCGATTTACCCGCTTTGACCAAAAATCATATCAGCATGCAGCTCGGATGCTTACATTCTTTAGTTAAACATATTTATTTTTTGCTTTCTACTTCCTGGTCCTCTTGGGCATCATTGATGTAATGTGCCCAAGCATTGCATCCTGGGAAGGTTACATCAGCAGAGCATTGCTGGGAAATCTCGGGGAAAGGCATTTTCCTCCCCTGAGATGAAGTGCATGGTCACATGTCCTAGTCACGTGCCAGAGTTCCAGGAAGTAAATGGAGATGGATTCATCTGCCCTTAGTACAAATGGCAGCTTTGGGAAGAATGGGGAGGAAAAGAAAAACAAGGTATGTAAAGAATACAAAGCCGGCAATTATCTAGAAGTATCTGTTTGTAGATTGTCATTACTAAACATTTCTAAAGGTGCCTTTGTTGTTACTTTGAAGATATGGGTGAAGTTCCTCTTTAGGCCTCATTCACACAAGAAAAGGCCGGCATGTAGAGCTCCGTGCTGCGTGCACGGCCATATCAGGCAGCTCCCGGGAAGGACAGGTGCTGCGTGTGATTAGTACGCAGCCCCTGTCTTTTTCTATGAGAATGTGCGGTCATACGCCGCCCTACACTCACCCGTCGTGCCGGTGTCCGTACTCGTATGCTGACAGGATGGATCCTGTCAGCGTCCGAGCCGGGACACCCGCACCCTTACGGACCTGCACTTGTGGTGAGCGTAGGGCGGCATATGACAGCGTACTCCCATAGAGAAAGGCAGGGGCTGCGTACTAATCACACGCAGCACCTGTCCTTCCCGGGAGCGGGCCGATACGGCTGTGCACCCAGCACGGAGCTGTACGTGCCGCCCTTTTGTCGTATGAATGAGGCCTTAAAGAGGAACTTCTCTCTTATCCTTAAACGTATGCAGCTACCACGTCTTTTGGGTTCAGATATGCATTGAAGTGGAAGAAAAGTAAAAAAAAATGGTGACAGTTAAGGTTTTTATGACAGAAGAGACTATATGTGTATGGCACACACCTCCTGGGGGCCTACTACCTGAAATTTGTGTTGGCAGTTTACTACAGCTTTAAGACAGGTACATTACCACAATGCATCATTTAAAAGGGTCCTAAATGTTCAAGTTTAGCTAGAGTGTACCTTGAAAGAAGTGTCCTGGGTGAAACGTGTAGACTGCCATTGCTGACCTTCTGAAAATGCTAGTTATGATTGTCTTGAACTTCAAAACTTGAGTTACTAACTCAGAACAAACATGCCACCGGTGAAGTCAGAACTACTGATTTGCCTAAATGTTCTGGGTCAGCAATGCAGGAAGTAATAAACAGTATTATTCAATGGCTGCATGTTTGCTCCTAGATGGCAACATTTGTGCCCTCACAAGTTCACTTAAAATTTGTCTCTGGTATAAATATATTTGTTGGCAATTCAATAAATTTTTTTGCTTGCAGATTTTGTCACAAAGCCTCTTGGCTAGTACAGTGTCGTAGGCTTCATATCAGCCTGGTTCAAGAAAAGGCCAAGACAGGAGCAGAGCACATATGGCTCACCAGGCAGAAGAGGGACCCCTACGTAAAAGCAGCGCAGGAACAAAACTACCGCTGCCGCAGCGCTTGGAAGCTCCTTGAAATTGATAAGGAGCAGAAAATCCTGCTGCCAGGACTTCATGTGATCGATTGTGGTGCTGCCCCAGGGGCCTGGAGCCAGGTGCTCATTGAGAAAGTCAATTCCTTGGGGCAAGGTGAGCAAACTGTCAGGTCCAGCTACGTCAACTAGACAAAAGCATATAATTTTCTTAAAGTGTAGGTCAGCCGAAAAAAACTTTTTCTCTAGTTTTGGTTAGAGTGGGGAGGGATTAGGGGCTTCTTTAGGGAGCTTCATCCTCACTTCCTGTCCTGCTGACAACTGTTTCACAAGACAGGAAGTGAGGGATAATCTGAAAGGGGTTCTGGCCTTTCCCTAATATATTAAAGAAAAGCATGTTTATTTCTTTTTGTGTTGCTGTTAAGAGATTTCCTCTCACTTCCTGTCTGGTAAAGAGATGTCAATGGGAGGAGAAGGTAAATCTCTGTAAAGAAGTCCCGAATAGCAGTAAAAACAAGACATGGGTTCTATCTATTCCTTTCTAAATCTAAATGTTGGCTGAACATACATTTTAATTTACGATTAAGCCCTAGGCAAAAACATCTTGCCTAGGTAGACTTTTATTATGTACACCTGGATACTTTTTGTTTTTTATTATGTACACCTGGATACTTTTTGTTTTTTATTATGTACACCTGGATACTTTTTGTTTTTTATTTAAATGTTACTCTTTGAATTCTGTGTGCATAGATGGGCATTCAGTGAGCATTGTCATCATAGGACAGTAAGTGGGTGTTCAGTGTTAGGACCAGCAGGTACAAGCAAACTTACAGAAAACAAATACTGAGGGGAAGGCTTCATTATGCTGAATTTTATTTTCCCCAATCATCTTCCAGGACAGCTATGTGAGAGATGATTGGTTCCATCTACTTTAGGAAACACAAGTAGACACTTAAAATAGCCCTCTGACCCCCTCGGCCCTCTCTTAAAGATGACTACCGTCAGGCCTCAGAATTTCCGCTCGCCCCCTCGCAATTGGCGAGTGAAAATTGCGGGGGGGGGCAGTGGAATATCATGGAGGGGGTGAGCCGCCTGCGGGACCAGGGATGGAACACTACCGCCGCGGCGATCGCTCGCTTCTGTTCTCTCTTCTCTTTCTCTGTAGCCGCCAAGGAGCGGGGCTCCTTGGCGGCTACAGCAGTTTCCTCCGCCCGCCTCAGCTGCCATTGGTGGGAGAGGAAGACTGTCGAACTGCAGTTGGCCGGCTTCTGCTGCGCGGGAGAGAGAGAGAGCACCTGGAGCCGGCTGGACGTGTAGGAAACCTCGCTGCTCCCCCACCATCACCAGAAGAAGAAGAGGTCAAAGCAACTGTAAGTCCCTGTACTTTCTTTGTGACCTCTGCACTGTGTTACATACTGAAAAAAACTGAATAAAACATTACAGGGCGGAGCTGCTTTTACAACAATATCTGACGTTTGGCATGAAAGTTCTGCAGGCAGTGGTCCGATCCCCCCGAGGTATGCTATCCTGGAAGATGATTTGGGAACTTCCCAGTTAGACTTACCAGAAACAGTATTTCTAGGAATCTTCCAGGACTTCTACCTGGTTCCCACACTGTGGACTATCCTTCTGAGAATTTTTGTGGAAGCTCTGACTGGAGATCAAACTTAAGCTTCCCCAGGGCTGTCTTTCCTCACCTCACACAGTTGATCGGAGCAGCAAGGTAGCCAGAAAAAGGTGAGTATGTGAGGCTTAGGAGGAACTATGGAGGTATGGGTATCTTACAGAAGGACAATTACAAATTCTATTTCCTTCCACATACACTGTGAGGTTCTCCTTGAACCTTATGTCCTATTCGTTGACAGTAAAAGCAGGCTGCAGATATGATTGGTGAATCTAGAAAATTATCTGAGAGCCTTTTGGGATCTGAATTTGTTCCTGTTAGTGAACATTAGACCACATTCTTTTATGTTTTTTACCTTCCTCTAGACCAGCTGGAGGTTTAGGGTTCCAAGGATACAAGCTGTTTATGTTTTATTAATTTATTTTTGTGTTTTTTGGTTGAGGGCCCAGTCACAAAATATCCAGTGCGTTCCGGCAGGGTTCAAGGCCGGAGCACACTAGATTGCAGAAATTAAGCTGGGACGGTCAATGGCACCACAGACACGCCCACAGTGCGATCGCCCGCACCAGAACGCAAGGTACAGAAATGCCTTGCATTTCGGTGCAGTGCGATCAGAAAAAAATAGTGCACGTAGCACTTTTTCCGATCGCACTACACTGGAATGGAGGGCATTCCTGTACCTTGCGTTCTGGTGCGGGAGCGACCCCACTGCGGGCGGGGAGCGCGTCTGCAGGGCTGTTAACATGAATGCCACCACCATGCCCCCTCCCGCTCCAGAACGTGCCCTCCTGCTTGATTTCTGCAATCCAGTGTGCTCCGGCCTCAAACCGTGCCGGAACGCACTGGTTATGGTGTGACTTGGCCCTGAAGTATATGGACATTACTTTTTTCCAAGCTTACTATTTAACTATGTTAATATTTGCATTGAATTTTTATTGTAAATTATCATTTTCTTTTGCAGATCCTACAGCAAGTGTTGGCTTTGTATTAGGTGTGGATCTTCTTAATATATTTCCCCTAGACGGAGCAGTGTTCCTCTCCAAATGTGACCTCACAGATCCCGCCACACACCAGGAAATAGTCAGACTTCTCCCATCTGGCAAAGCAGATGCCATTTTGAGCGATATGGCTCCCAATGCCAGTGGATTCAGGGAGCTGGATCACCATAGATTAGTCAGCATGTGTCTGTCTCTTTTGGACTTGGCAGCCATTGTTCTGCAACCAGGGGGGAATTTTCTCTGCAAAATCTGGGATGGCAGTGAAAGCAATACATTAAGACACAGACTGCAACAAAGATTTCAACATGTCAAGACTATAAAGCCTAAAGCTAGCAGAAAAGAGTCTGCCGAGATATATTTGCTGGCAAAATCATACAAAGAAAACCAATCTGCACACAGATAATTCCTTGTAATCCAACATAAAAACACCTTCTGTGGGTACAAATGTATCCATAAATAATAAATAGTATTCCTATTGTTATTTTTATACATGATTTGCCTTTTCTTTTCTAAACATTAGATTGGATATTCTATTCTTTTATTGAATAATTTGTGATTTCCTGTAAGCCTTAGTATTTATTAATGATAATTTGGGTAGCCCCACTGCAAAGAGTCAAGTTTTATTCTGAAATAAAAAGTTCAAAGAAAAGTCCAATTTGGAGAGCACACTTCGGGGGGCGTCTGGGTATTGAAGGCTGGTGTGCGGCTCCTGGTGAAATCAGACCGGGGTGTCTGGTGTGTATCATGGAAAAACAAAAAGAGAGAACCGATGCGCCACAAGGTGGGTTTTTAAAGGAGCAACATGATATTCACTGATATGCACTCACATGTGGTGGGGTTTAAAGGAAGCTCAGCAGTTTGTGACCATGAGAAGTGGTGTCACGTGGATCATCCAATGGCTGCGAAGGACTAAGCTTGGTCTGCCGGGTTGGTAAGAAGGATCAAGTACCAAATTGACGGGAGAAAACCAAAAAATAGAGCAGACAATGTGTGTAACGTATTACCAAATTGCAAAACCATTGCAACATCAAGTTACGCACAGTGAAGACAGAATTCATTTTCTGCATACTTGTTGAGCATTAGTGACTCAGAACAGTGGAGCCAAATGGTCGAGGTCAGAAAGCTGTCAGTAATGCCAGTCCCCATATTCCCCTCATGACAGCTCAGTTCGGCTTTATGCTTTATACCTAGTCTGTCATGTTAATATAAAGCCCTCAAATCTCTTCCGGTTTGGATCTTTTCCCAATGGTCTGCAATAATCTAGAGAACAGGATTGACGTGGGGGTGAGCCCATGATATCCTTCACTTGCAGTATGTCCTCAGTCTTTCAGGTTGACATTTACTGGGCATCAATTGTCTTAGAACACTGGGACACCTAGTGGTGGAAAGGAATTACAGTGGGGGACAGTGTCTCTCAAGAAGGGGCACAGACTCTACTCCCCCTCAGAGGTAAGTGTAATCTATACCTTGCTTACACATACCTCTGGCACAAGTTTCCCTGGGCATCCTGCTGTTAGAAAATAAGGCTGTCAGTTGTGCTAAAGTTGATGAAAATGACAAGAGCAATTCAAACAATGCCCCAGGATAAGCAGTAAATAGAGTACCCAGGTCCTTGAACTCCATAGTTGTTGGTAAATCCAAAACATGTTACCGATTGTAACATGTGTGATGCACATTACATACATTTTTGCTACAATGTAGCTGCATGACAGATCAGCAGGACCTGTCATTGGCATCTAATATGCCAGGGGTAGTCCACCTTGGCACTCCAGCTGTGCTGAAGCTACAAATGTTATCATGTCCCTGTGAGTCATGCCAGTGGCTGTCAGTCACGCAAATCTTATGGCACTTGTAGTTCCACAGCAGCTAGATGGCCGAGGTTGCCTATTATAGAGCTAAATCTGCCAGCGGCCACATTGATGCCTATCCTTAGACCTAAGCTACCTGGGTCATTTTCAGTAGCTCAGTTGTGCTAATAACATCCCTAGCAATGAAGCTTGAATCCCCTAATAAAGATGCAACAATAATAAACAGATAATCCAACCCTACCCTACTTTATCCAATACAAACTAAATGGTTTTAGCTGGAGTTGGGCCTTAAGAAAAGCTATCCGTTTCTTTACAGAATTAAAAATGGCTCCCCGTGCTCCAAGAATACAAATAGCCTTGTAGCAACAATTATGTGCCACATTCGGAGCACTGCGCGAATGACAGATTTTTATATTTTCCTGAATATATATATGGGTGTAGATTTGTCCAGAGAACAGAGAATCATACACTTTGTTAAGGGCCCATTCACACCATTTGCGGTACATTAATACACACACGTTGACTTGCATTGTGTCTACCTTGATGTGAATGGACGCTAATCCTGATTTCCAGGCTTGTCATATGATGTTATCGTCCAAATATCAGGCAGATCTACATACACAAGTCTATCATCCTCCTGCTTGAGCTCAGCTATGCTGCAGACTTCCTAAGTGACCCAGCAGCAGGTCACCTGACATGAGTAGGTCATGTGATCGACCGTTTAACTGTCAGATCAGTTACATATATTTATATTAGCTCTGGTAGTGTGTTTAATGAAAGAAAAATATACATTATTTGGGATAACCGATGTCAAGGGAAACCGCAAAAGCAAAGGTGAGGTGATGTTTTTCAAAATAGGAAATATGTTTAATAGTTGCATTTATTATTTGGGATAAATAACGTAATTCATGTGGTTATTTTCTCCTGAAAATGCGTGTTTTATGCTGTTCCTTTACAAGTGGGACAAGGTTTAGTGTTTATTAAATTGTACACATGGGAAATAAAGACTAATGAGCAGTGTATAATATCAACATATGGATCCGTACTATGCTATATAAGGGGCAAAAATGCTTTTTGCTTGGTTAATTTCCAAACATAACACTCAGTTATTACTAAAACAGTCATTAATGGGTTTCATAGGTCCAGTCCTACCTATATTCCTTCTCAGTCCAACCTATATACCCTCCCAGTCCTACCTATAGTCCCCCCCAGTCCTACCTATAGTCCCTCCCAGTCCTACCTATAGTCCCTCCCAGTCCTACCTATCTGTAGCCCCTTCCAGTTTTACCTCTATCCCCTCCCAGTCCTACCTGTATCCCCTCCCAGTTCTGAAAATTACAGCTGTGTGTACATGTTACTTTATACAGATTAGAGCCATCACACAGATACATACAGGGGGTACCCAGCAACTCCCCCACAGTGGCAAGTCCTGGATTAGAGACCATGGTGACCAGACATGTGACATCACTTCCTGGATGGGAGACATGGTGACAAGACATCTGACATCACTTCCTGGATGGGAGCCATTGGGACAAGGCATGTGACATTAATTCCTAGATGGGCGCCATGGTGACAAGATGTGACATCACTTCCTGGATGGGAGCCATGGTGACAAGACATGTGACATCACTTCCTGGGTGGGAGCAATGGTTACAACACACATTACATCACTCCCTGCTTCAATCTTTATTTGTCCTGAATTCACACACAATGCACAGTGCAGTGTAATGCTTGCTGTATGTAGGGGAATAAGAGGAGCGGAGGAAATGTAACAGAGGGGATTCCCCCTTCCAAAATTGTACAATATAGTTCTTTAGGATTCTCAGGATCTGTACAGAATGTCACACCGCCTTCCAGTTATAACCTCGCTTCTAGTCTCCACAGACAGCATTTAACCTTACAATAACAAATGTATTGACGGAAATCCTCTAAACACATGTGATATAATTTATATTGATAACACACATATATAAAACATCCTCAATAAACAAATGCAGTTCACATATATAATTAATGCTTTTTTAAACAATGGTTTGCATAACTTTTGGTCTCAGTTTAGTGTATGTATCACAAGAAGGCATGTGTACATTTTACACATTATACAACAATAAACACTATTGTAACCTTTTTCATAAAACATAAAATCATTTCATGCTCTACACTGATTATTATGACGCCAGATTATTATGACCACCTGATGTTTGTAGGACAAATTAGCTATAATTTTGCGCTGAAGTTGCTAGAGGTCCAGACCATTATAAATAGGGAAGCAGGTTGTTTACCACGACAGTAGAAGTGATTTTTTTCTGAAGATACGGGTAAACAACGCGATTTAACAGCCTTTGAACGTGGGATGATTGTTGGTCGCTCGAAGCCATGGAGCAAGTATCAGCAAAACAGCAGAATTTGTTAGATGTTCAAGAGCATCTGTTGTTAAAGTGTTTAAAGACTGGACTGTCAGCCAAAAATCTGGGTCTGAACGTGCGAATTGTGGCCGTCAGCGACTGGTCAATGTTAGGGCAGAATGGAGAGTGGCAAGACTGGTACAAGACAACAGAAGGGCAACAGTGCAGTGTCAGATTCCTCGCATCACCTTTCAAAATCTCGTGGAGTCACGAGGCGGCCCAACAAAGTCATCTCGTGGCCCAACGAAGTACTGATGGGGTGGTCATAATAATCTGACCACTCAGTGTATATCAGTGCAGTTTTCTGTGCACTTAAACATAAAAACACCAAAATGTGTTACAATGCATATCAAAGCAAAGGTAAAAATGAGCAATACTGCATATAACTGCATATCAACACACATGGAAAAATGGGATGGTGTCAAATCTTTTTTGTATGATCTGCCAATTTATAGGCTTGATAGGCAAGCTGTTATCAAAAAAGACACAGGGTAGCACCATGGGGGACCTTTGCCAAAAAACGTCTGCTGATTTGTTGGGTTGATAGGCAACCTGTTATCAAAAGGCTCAATAGGCAATTTGTAGGCTTGGTAGGCAAGCTATAATCAAAAAAGGCACAGGGAAGCACCATGGGGGACCGATGCCAAAAAAAATAATGAAACCATAATGGGGGGAATTTATCAAAGCGATTGCGACAGTTTTAGCCTCTTAGATAATTTATTTTTAATGTGCAAATCTGTTTATCCGCTCCTTTTAACATGTGCCCCTGTTTTGACCAGAGCTTGTACTAGTTTTCCGATTGCACATGTTTTGCGCCTGTTTTGCGAAGGTTCGCAACTGTTTACATCTGGAAACTCGAGCATCACCTAACAAAACAATTGCTGCATAAGAAGTCTCCATGACCACCTCTTCAAGAAGCGACAGTTAAGCTTTTTGCCCGGAGTTACGAGTCTCCTTTTTGCCCGGAGTTACGAGTCTTCTTTCATGAAGTCTATTTCACCTCATTTATGAACAACATTACACTAGCAACATAAATCTGGCGCAAAGTGCATCAAATATATTCCGTGCAAGTTTAAACACTCCCAATTGCTATGATAAATTCCCCCAATTAATTTTATTGAAGGAGGAAGGGGGTGGGGGGGAGTCATTAATAGGTAGACATGAGGACAGGAGTAGGGAGCAGGTAAAAAAAGGGGAAAGGTGCACAGGAGAAAGTAGGCAGGGAATGGATGTGGGGGATGCTATGGTGTAATATGGAGGTACATGGTGGTGGAAGTGGGTAAAGTGATCCACTGTATAATAGGGATGAAAGTGTGTGTGTGGGGGGGTGGGGGGGGTCCTGCTTGAGATGGCTGGGAGATGCAGGGAATCAGTAAAATTGGTAATAATACATCACTCAATAGTAGAAGTTGAATTGCTATTCAGTTTGGAGGATATGCTCTCATATAGGCCTATGCCTAACCTTTTTATTTACTATGAGGATAAGGGTTGCTGTGAATGCAATATAATGTTAGGTGGTTCGGATGCATACTGTTTTTGCGCTTTGTTTTTTTCCTTTCGAATAATATAGCCATGTGCTGTAAACAAAAGGCAACTGCAAGCACAGCTCTTCAGCTACAAGTTAATGCTACACTTTGAGCATGCCTAAAAAAGGTCCCATCCACATAAACAAAATAATAATATACTACCAAAAGAAATTAAAACCCCATAACACAACCTAAAACGGAAGCCAATTTTTATGTTATTTTTTATTAGTTCCATATGGAAGGGACAGCAGCAAAAAAAGTGACCACAACCAACATTCATGACAAATTAATAAAGACACAAAAAATAAAACATCCAAGAGATAGCAATCAAACTTGTTGCGCACACAGATAGAAGCCCTTACTAATTTTGGGTTAGGTGAAGAACTGTGAACATGGGAAGGGGGATGGGCAGCACGTAAGATCTACCACTGCAGTTCATAGTAGTAAAGCACAGTTAGCCAACTGCCATTAATCTCTCCCAATGTAGTTTGTCAGCCCTCCTTATGCCCTCCCTACAACAGCTCATACACACTGACACTATGGCTGCTCTGATCCCCTTTTCCCTGCTTTATACAGTATTAAGGGGGCTGGTGCACACCTAGGTGATTTATCGCACGGTTTGAGTAGCACAATATCGCTCAAAACACAGATTCGCATTGAAGTCAATGGAGGCTGCTCACACCTTTGCGGTTTTTTTGCGCGACTGAAATGGTGCAGGGACTATTTTCGGGTGGTTGCCGCATGGTTTGGGTCCCTCAGACATCTCTATGCATTGCAAAACCTGCGACAACCGCACGGTTTACAACGAACAGTTGCGCAATTGAAAACGCGTGGCAACCGCATGAAAACAGCTCAAAATCTGAATCGCCTAGGTGTGAACCTAGCCTTAAGGGGGCTGGATTACCCATCTCTCAACCCCCATTATTGTCTCGGAGTCTGCTGGCCAGGGTTAAAAAGGTACAGAAATTATTATAGGTCAGGAAATTCACCTGGGGTAATGCCCCCAAATGTTTGCTGTGTGTCCAAATTTGGTTTACAAAAGTTTTTATTGAGAAGATCTTTAAAATAAAGCAGTGCAATCATGCAAATGCGACTGAAACATAGTCAGGAAAGGGCAGAAACAATGAGTAGTTACATGAAATACAATCAGAAAAGAATTCAATCAGTATGGGCTAAAATAAAAAATATGAAGCTAGAATAGCTGTAGCCGCTAGGACACTGCTACCGAAGCCCACAACAGTCTCAAGACTAGAGAGGAAACAGCAAAACCAATGGCTAAATGTAACACATTCAACTCATGGTGCCGACCGTAACTACCATGAAAACCTCCAGTAAGAGGAATGAAAGGAAAAAGAAGAAAGGAGAAAGGGACAGACACAGGAAAGAACAAAACAGAGACTGTGTGGAGGTCGGCAAGGGCCATGAAGCACCCAACTAGCTACATATCAAAGAGAGATCAGAGCGCAATCCAAATTCAATGGATGAACATAGTCCAACCAGGGAGACCAAGTTTTCTGTAAAAAAAAAGGAATAAGAGCTGTGTGTCCAAATTTGAATGTTGGAAATTCACCTCCAATTCGTGGTCAGGCAAATCTGAATGCCATCTGTAGCCATAATGCTTAGGGGTGTCATATGAAGAATGGTGCAGATACACACATACCATATATAAGGGGCTTACACTATACATTGGGTGCACGTACTGTACTGCATGACTGTACTCTACCAATATAAGGTATATGCTTGCTGTAAGTAAATAACATGACTGATCACAATTTGAAGTGTGCAATTACTTCTCTACTAATGTTGCTGCGTTTCTTGAAACTTCATCTAACATGAAAGGATTTACAGATGATATTTTGAAGTTCTTTTTTTCCTCTTTATTCTTATTAAAAAGTGTTCTGATCCCATGTGACGCAGTGAATCACCAAATCACATTGTAAGTACTATATTATTATCTACTGAAAAAACTTTACATGTATGTATTGATTCACAGGGATGGGTTTATGAAATACCTACAGTGTCGTTTAAATACATTTCTAATCAAGATGTTACCTGTAATGGTAACAAGTAAATACTTACCTTTCCCGATGCACAAGCTGGCCAAAACCGCTCCACTGTTGAATAATCGTGCCTAGAAATTTTTGAATAGGGCAACACTTTTGGGAAGGTCAATCCCATATGTCCCCCATCACGGCAGAGCTATAGAGTGCTATATTCACTGCTGTATATTGTCACTGCTACAATCTAGTGAATTACAGTGTGATATACTGTCCTGTTCAGCGCTTTAGTTATTACTTTGAATTGCATTGCAGTGTGTACACATTGCAGTGTGTAATACAGTTGCATTGTATTCACAGTGAACAGAACCAACAGCCCTTTTTAGGACTACTGTTTTGTGTATGTGGCTTTTTTCTGTTGCCCTTTAGCAGCTGCTGGTCCATATTTTGTGGGGGTTTTTTGTTTTTTTTTTTGCGGGGAAGAGTTAGCTTAAAAAAATAATACCAAAAAGGGTTTTGGGTTCTATTGACTTAGGGTTGGTGTTTAGGGTTTAAGTAATTTTTTTTTCTTTTGCGGTAAGAATATTTAATTTTATTTTGATAGGATCTTTTAATACCATTTTGGAGGTTAGCAGCGTGAACTTACTTGTTGGTGGCACAGGCAAAGCTGCTCTGTACTACAGCACATCATCACACACTTTTGCAGCCCAATTTACTGCACACAATCAGCACAGTGTCAAAAGCAGCAAAGCACCATGTCCTCAATCCCCCTATTTCCATAGTGCTAATAAAATTAGGCAATCCCTTACTGTCATCACGCTGGGAGTCCTAAAGGAAGAGATAGAGGTTCTTCACAGGCAACTAGGGGGCGAGCACATTGTGCATCCTCAGGTCAAAGCAGTGATCAAGCCGTACCTTTGAGAAGCAGGGCAAGTCTGCCTTTCTTTTCTGGCAGTGGGTGTGCTATACAGTCAAAGCATGCAGAAGAGTTTGTGGAGTGGATAACCAAGCCTTCATCCTCCTCCCAGGCAAAAAGCAGTGCAGTTTCACCTGCAACTACAAATGCACCCCCTTCCTCTTCTATAGCTAATCTCTCCACTGTCCTGCAAAGAGGCATAAATAAGTTGGCTGAATTATTTAAACACAGGGAGGTGGGCAACAGGCAGGGCGAAATAATTGACAGTAAAGTTCCTGCAGCGGCAGCTTACTACTAAGTGGGCTGGAACGAAAAGTAGGGTGGTGATGATGAAGTGGCAGACTCTAGGGTGGCCAAGATTGTAAAGGAGGAAAGTGAGAAAGAGGTACAACATCAGCAAAGAGGCAGAATGTCATCTGGGGCCAGTTTAAAGAGGAGTGGAGGAAACAGCCAACATATTCTACCAGATGGCACAGCTCCACGGGCGCAGGCCACTGGAATCTCTAGTTCCATTATGCAGGGCTCAACAGTTTGAGCTTTTGTGCTGCAGGTGAAGGAGGCGATTACTAGGTACGTGAGTTATGTGTGGTTTTCAGGTGCTCCCTTTGAAGTTTATTGTGCTACGTAATTCTACCCCAAAAAACGCTCATGAGCTTTTTCTAGGTGACATGACAAGCAACACAATGCTCAGGTACCACCTGGTGAACAGACACCACTGAAAATAACTGGGTTCATATTTAGTGCTGTTGCACTTTGGGACATGCATGACAAAACGCTCAGTAGTGAACTGGGTCTTCAGTGTATTATTGACCATTGTAATGGTCTTCCATTAACTTTATAGATTTGCCAACTAGTTTGCGGTTGGAGAGAATGAAGAGATTTGAGAGGACACCAAGTACTCATTATTCCTTTTTAGAGCATACAGAGAATGACCTGCCTGCTGACTTCACGCATCGGAGGTAAGTGCCTCATTTCCACCTCTTTTTACATATTGGACACATGAAGGGGTACTATAGACGTGAATATATGGGCTTTACAGCTTTCACTGAGTAATATTTGTTCAACACACAGTCATTAACACAAACAGATGGATTTATAGTGTGCAGGCTATTTTGCTTAAAACATTGGGACATATTTATAAAGACGTGAATGTGATTTTTGCCAAACATTCAGTGGTGATGAATCAATCACTGTCATTTAAAACACATGCATCAGAAAGATTCACCTTTGGTGAATGTTTGGTAAATGTCAGATTTACAGTTTTATAAATATGCCCCTGTGTGTGTTTCATCCTAATTGCAAATGAAAGGTGATTGATGGTATCATCCCGCCCTGTTCGTGGGCGCCAAACCCAAACTTTGTTTGGGTTTGAGAAGCTAAAGAGATAGCATGTACAGAAATGGCACACAAGCAGCCTTTGTAGTGATGTATACATTGGAGGTGATGTCTGGTGCCGGTATTATTTAGGTGTTCTACCACCAACACCTTCGAAACAATTGTGTGGGCCACTACTGCAGGAGGTCTACCACCAACACTGACAACCTCAAACCATCATACATTAAAGCAGTCTTTCTCAACTAGGTTGCCGTGGCACCGTTTGGTGCCTTATGGATTCCTCAGGAGTGCCTCAAAATGTTCAAACAACTTCATGCCTTTCCATAGTGCAGGCAGGCTTCTGATGTGAAGGGGGGAACACTGATTTGAAAGGGGAGCCCTCATGTGAAAGCAGGGAGTCCTAATGTAAAGAAGGGACACTAATGTAAAAAGGGGGCTCCTGATTTGAAGAGCAGACTCTGATTTGAAGGAGGAGGCTCCTACTGTGAGAGGGGGGATCTGAAGTGAAAGGACTGGGGCTCCAAATTTAAAGGGGGACCTTTGGGTGAAAGGGTGGACTCTGATGTGAAAGCAGTGGGTCCTAAAGTAAAGAAGGGACTCTGATGTGAAAGGGGACTCCTTATTTGAACGGGGTACTCTAATGTGAAGGAAGAGGCTCCTATTGGGAAAGGGGGGACTCTTATGTAAAGGGAGGAGGCTCCTAATTTAAAGAGGGCTTCTGATTGGAAGGAGGGAGCTCCTAGTGTGGGGACCCTGATGCGAAAAAAGGGGGTCATAATGTAAAGGGGAATACTGATGTGAAGGGGGCTCCAGATCTAGTAGATTACTCTGATTTAAAGGAGGAACCACAGAGTTTTTGTCTGGGTATTGCCCTAAAATCCATACCAGACCCCTATCTGGGATAAGGGACTGGTATGAATTTTGGAGGGGGCCACACTGGATTTTTTACATTTTAGGCTGGAGTGCCTAGAGATTTTGCATACTTTTAAAGGGTGCCGTGACTAAAAAAAAAAAGGGGGATGTGCCAAACAGCTCATGCAACACAAAATACCATGTACATGTACCATAGGACTATTCACATTGAAGAGTTAAATTAGACAGATCTTCTTACATGTGCAAACACCAAAACTATTTATATTTGCCAACCAGTGAGCCATGGCGTAAGAATCTGAGCAATTTTAACACCATGAAAGAACATATAAGTTAACACTTCTTACTGCTCACACATAGTGGCACCACAACTTTTTCTTTAACATCTGCAGCAATATACATTTGTTGTACCTTCAGGTCAACATTCTATTTTAGTTTTAGTTAATTGGCCTAACATCACTATTCATTTTTGTCTTCAGCCTGGACAGCCGTAATGCGGCTGTACGTCAGACCTCCTACTGCCTCTATACAATTCCTGATATGACACCTGATGGCCAACGGTACCGCTGGACCTATCCCGGCACCACACAAAGGAATTGTTCAGAAGATGGCTGTGGACATCTTTCCGTAAGTGTGTAGTGATTGGAAGAGGGGGAAGAGTGAAGGTTGTATACGATCTTGTTGTTCAAATTTCATGCTAGGAGTACACAACATAAAACTAACCAATATATAAATGTATCTATTTCTTCTAGATTAATCTGCTATGTGATTTATATCATCCAACGTTAGTGTATAAATCATAACTAGATAGTACAGCGCTATATTAGCCTACCATTAAAGTGTCACAGCAATACTTTACAAATCATTATATATATGTTTAAGTCAATTCCAAAATGTATATCCGCATGCAAGACATACAAACTATTAAGTGAGAGCACATTAAAAAAATGCAGTGTTTTTAGTCTTCCTCCATTCTATATTTACACACCACCACCAGGGCCGGATTCCTATCAGCAGAGCCTATAGATTGACAGGTTTTGGTGCACTTAGTAGCTTCCCTTTCATAGGTCACTCTTATTATATAGGGCATTTCCTTTTCTGGTCCTAACCTGGCTCCAAATATTGTAATAACATGCTAATTAACATAGGAGAGATCCTAAAGATGACAGAAAAAAAAATGTGTGGCTTATAATAAAGGGAAAAGTGGCTCCTTTCCCTACGGTGCCTATAACTGTGGCTCTTACCACCACCATTAATTAGACAAGAATTCACCCCCTTTATGACCTCTTTTATCACTGCAAGGCCAGATCTAGATCCACATTATGACCAGTGGGGTCCAAACTCACCAATGGTAAATCCATTTTGTTGAAACTTCTTTTGTAACATTGGACTCCCTCTAATGTCTGTATACCTTTTCAATGCCCTGAAACTGCAATCCAATGGGGTCTTCATTAGATACATTTATAAGGGGAAGAAGACCATTATGACTTTTTAGTTCTTAATTCAAGAAATATATGTATGGTGTGATCCACACTATGTATTCTCTATGATATGGAAAAAAAGTCAACCATTTATGTGTTGATTCCATACTAAAAGGAATGGAGCAGAAGTGGAATCTCTGTTTTGAGTGAAGTTGCCTTTATAGTATTTTATATTATCTGGTCTGTCGGACATAAAAGTGAATGTTGCAGATTAGTGTCTCCTGATTGGCTGCTATGCATATATAATAAGGGAAACCACTGGTGTATTGCCCTGTGCTTTCTAAGGTTATTGAAGATGAATCTTTCCTACCGGAGTCTTCATATTTACGCGCAGACAGCTTTGGAAAAAATAAAATGGACACCAAGAGCAAATGGACACCTCTCAGCAAAAGGTGAGTTAATCATATTATTCGTATATGTATATCTCATCAGTACTGACCATGGGGGGAAATGCCTCCCTACCCCAGTTCTTTCCTCTTACAGATTCATTTATCTATTTAATACATTTTAGCTATTGTAAAGAAGAGAATATCTCAGAACAGATAAACTCCACCTATGTTCCAGATTTGCCTCCGACAGCCTGGATGGTAAGTTTGCTTTCCCATTATACCTGTTTCATAATGTTTCTTATTGACTGTGACTTATTTTTGATTTAGTGCAGTATCTCTCCACATGTGCAATAAATAGGTCATCTTCTCTTTTTATGGAAACATACCATTAACAATTGGTAAAGGATTCCCTGAACGACTCCAAGAGTTTTTTACATGGGCTGATTGTAGAGCGGAAAGTTCAGACAGGTCATATTGTGATGTGTGCGGTCCCCTGTAAAAGGAGTCATTTTCTACTAAGTCTCATCGCTGTTCCTGGTGTCACCACCGTTTCTCAGATTCTTTGCCTACCCTTAGCATACCCATGGAGGAAAATTGCAGTAGGAAAAGTAAACATTTTTAATTATAGGTAGCACATCTGCCTGTGGATGTTATTTATATGCTGGCCTGCCCCATAACAATGGTGTTACCAGGAAGAACTTCTTTTGTGTTTTGAAAGAGATCCAGAGGTTAGATTGGTGGAAGTCTCTCTACCTGTACTCTGTACTCTTCCATAGAGTTCTGTTTACTGGACATATTTTTTATTTCTTTTGAAGCTCATTTTTCTTGTTCTCCAGGAAACTGAATCTGATATCGGTGTGGATTCTGACAAAGGTAAGAAACTGTCCCGCCTACTTTATTTATTTTAATGCAACCTTGTTTCTATATTAAACATACTTAGCCAAGCTTTACCTATATAAGAAATCAGTATTGACTCAGCTCTCCTGTTAGCTGCACTATGGAACATTGTTATGGGGCTTTAGATACACTTAAATGGAAAGTGTCCTGTGGTGACTACAGACACAGAAAAGTGCCATCTTATGGTTTAGGGCCCATTCACACCACATCCAGATCATGTCCAGACCAGACCAGACAAGATTGTTTCCGGACTCAAAATGCACCCCTAACGTATCCCTATGCTATTTCTGGCCTCTGTTCACACCAGCACAGACTGTTCTAGACCAGACCAGAAAAAAAAATGCATGTCTCATTTTGTCTGCAATCCACAGAAATGCATCAAAAGTGCATACAAATGTATGCAAACACACTGGAAGGCCATTTCAAACTAAAAGAAAATCAAAAAGAAAACAGCTCCGGAACATGGCAAAACAGAATGCACTGTGCTCCAGATCTGGTCTGGAAAATGTTGTGAACCTGCCTTAAATGTTATCCGTATCCAGCACAGTGGCCAAGTGCCTTGTCGTCCCTGTGATTATGGGTTTCTCTGGGTGCACTGTTTTCCTCTCACCTTTCAAGTGTACAGGGTAAGATTAAGTTGCTTCCACTTAAATGGTCAATAGATGATGAACGTGGTAGGAACGATAGATGGCAAGCTCCTCCGAGGACTTGGTGCTCCCCAGGTTCTCCATCTGCAATTTCCATGTCCTTCCATGTCCTCCCTGTGATTATGGGTTTCTCTGGGTGCACTGATTTCCTCTTACCATTCAAGTGTACAGGATAAGATTAAGTTGCTTCCACTTAAATTGTCCATAGATGATGAATGTGGTAGGAACAATAGATGGCAAGCTCCTCCGAGGGCTTGGTGCAGATTTTCTAATTGATAAACATTAATAAATGAGCAGTAGGTGGGTGAAGCCAGCCTATTCCATGTTCATACTGAGCATTTAATACGAAGACCTGGAGGTGGGAGAACATTTCTTTAATTTCACCATCTCTTATTGTGTGACGGCGAAGTGTTGGTGTTATCATAAAATATAATTTTATCTTTAAGCTCTAGCCTCTAGGTAATAATTTATTTATTTTTTTAATGTCTTTGCTTACAGACATTAGAATACTGAGAAAGGGAAGAGGGTTAAAATGTCTGCTCAGATTCTTCATTTGCTGCTTCCCAAACACATCACGCTTGCAGGAGTCTTCATACTCCGGCACAGACAGCATTGAAAATGAAAAAACAAACAGCGACAGCGAATGGACTCTGACACCTCTCACCAGAAAGTGAGTGTATCACATTTTTTAATAAACATATCTCATCATTGCTGACCATGGGGTAAAATGCTTCCCTACCCTTCGGCCCAGTCTTCCCCGTTACAGATTCATTTTTCTGTTTAATACATTTTAGCTGTTGTGAAGAAGAGAATATCCCAGAACAGATAAATTCCACCCATGGTTCTCCTTGGACACTGAAGACTGCCTTGACGGTAAGTTTGCTTTCTTACTACACCTGTTTCATAATATTTTCTCTCTAGAACTCATTTTGTACTTGGTAACAATTACTGCTAAGCTGATCACGGATTGGCAGATCTAGATGGCGAAGATGGCTCTGTGGTTTTCCTTCACCACCTCAGAATTTCAGGCTCCGTCGTGCCTTATTTTTTGATCTAGTACAGTAGTCTCTCAACATGCAATACATAGGTCATCTTCTCTTTTTATGAAAACATACTGTGAGGATTCGCTCCAAACGGTAGCACATTAAGGACACCGCCAATCGCTTTTCACTTTTGAAGGGCTTCTTTGCCCACTTTTTTTACTCACAAATTGAAAGAAACGTCCACGCAGCTGTTCCCTCGCAGGGGTTTTCAAACACAAAGTATAATTTTCTCAATCAAAAAAACATTTTCCCGTCTCACCGACTTCAGGTAGGTCCTTTAAGAAAAAAACGTCTGGCCACACAGGCTGTATTCAAAACACTAGCCACACAGGCTTGTCCTTTGTCCTCTTGCCACACAGGAGGACGGCCACACAGGCTTGCTCTTTTGCCACACAGGCAGTCTGCTCTTTTGCCACACAGGCGGATTGCCACACAGGTGGTCTGCTCCCCAGTCCACCAGACACACAGACTGGTTCTAGGGAGGGGCTGCTCACTTAGGAGGCTGGGACTCCTTGTAGAGGCCCTAACAAGCCTGCTAGCTTCAGCTGGGCTTGTTACCTCCAAGCCTCCAGCCTAGGGTTGCCACCTTTTCTTCAAGCCAAACCCGAACACTGTAGCGCCTTGCGGCAATTTTTTGGTAAAGTACACTATGCATGTATTTTGTGATTAAATAACATTGGAGGTAATCACAAAGATGCCAGTGTGCCACAGGTCCCCAGATATAGAATCTGTACGCAGTGGTGTATTCTGGTTTGGGGCCGCCCTAGGCAAGACGAAACAAGGGCGCCCCCCCAACCCACCCCCTTCACTAAATCCGCAGGTTCTCATGGGGGCTGTGCAGGATCTGTGGTGGGCTCTGGCATAAGGCCCACCACAGATCCTGCAAAGCCCCCGAGACCCTGCAGAGCCCACCACAGATCATGCACACCCCCCCGGCACCCTGCAGACCGGTGCAGGATGTGTGGTGGGCTCTGCCCAACATAGACCCCTCAGAGCCCACTACAGATCCTGTACGGCCCACCCGAGACTCTCAGGTGGGCTGTGCAGAATCCATGCTGGGCTCTGCAGGGTCCCTTTAGCAGTAGTGTGATCATCTTACCTGCTGCTTGGTCCCCGGCCTCCTCCACTGCTGGACTGGTGCTGCAGGACCCGGCCTCCTCCGTACCACGGCGGCTCTTCAGTGACCCGGTGTTCTGTCACGCATGCAGCGGTTTCCTACGGCGCCCTGGCCCCCCCTTCCTGATCCGTTGTCGTCCCGGCCTCGCCCCGCCCCCTCCTGCTGCTCCGTCTCCTCTACCTCTTCCACCGCCGCCTACTTGCCGCTTTTCTCTGCCTCCTTGCGGACTCCGTCCTTTGACACTGCCGCCTCCTCCACCCGGATGCCTGAGTGTTTTGGGGCATCATTCTTGCCGCCCCCCTGAAATCTGCCGCCCAAGGCAAACGCCTTGTTACCCAGCAGGAGATACGCCCCTGTCTGTACGTAAAACGATGCCCCCATAAGATGCCAGTGTGCCACAGGACCCTGGATATGTACTATACAAAGCAGCATCCCTATACCTTGTCGCACTCTTTACCGAATATCCCAAAAGTAACGGGTGCTCGCAATGACTGCGGAGGGCACCGCTCACAAAAGAACTCATATACAGATGTCACCAGCACCAAGATTCCACGTTAGTGCAAATTACCATTTTTTCAGCATAGGGTACGACTTGAGGTGGCCATAAACCCATACACAAGATGCCAAAACCGTACTGTCCGGTTGAAAACCGGACAGGTGGCAACCCTACTCCAGCCCTCTCAGCACTTCCCCCTAGAGGAATAACTTCCTTAATACAATTGAATACCGACATCCCCATCTGCCTACGGCCAGAATACTATTAAAAATCAGTAAACAATTCTGTGATCGACTCCAAAAGTCCTTTACCTGGGCTGATTGTAGAGGACAATGTTTAGACAGGTCATAGAGTGATGTGTATGTGGTCCCCTGTAAAATGAATTATTTTCTATTTAGCCTTATAGCTCTTCCCAGTGTTATCACTGTTTCTCATATTCTAAAGCTGCCTGCATCCAATCAGATTGTTCAGGTTTTTTGACAGCCAGCAGAGCCGACTACGGTAGCAAGATACTGAAGCTTGGCCCAGTGGGAGATTTCTCCATCCACACAGTTTAGTGTAGATGGAGGAATCTGTTGCACTTTTTCCATCTAACCATAGGAAATTGCAGATATTCTATAGTTGTATGGTCAGCTTTAGCCCACGGGCGTCCCAAGGCCGGTGTCACCTATAGACCGTGTCGTCATTGCGCATGTGCGGCCATCTTGGTTATGGACGCTGGCAGAGAGAGGAGGGGACTCCTGACACTGTCGGGCTCTTGGTCCATGACTGAGTGCCCGACTTTTTAGAGGGGGTGACACCAAAATGACTGCCAGTCATTTTGGTGTCACCCCTGCAATGGTGACGCACCCTCCTTGTGATTTCTCAGACGTCCTCTTCCTCCTTAAAGTCCATGAGGTGATAGTCTCTGAGCAGACTGATAATCAGTCTGCGGCAGTCCCCAGTGGACATCCTCTCCCTCCGGAGGGTGAGGCGCTCCTTGTGACACCACTGCTTTAGCCTTATCATATCTATGGAGGAAAATTGCATTAGGAGAAGAAAACATTTTTTAAATAAAGTTTTCCTTTAAAACCCATCAACTCATGGATGCTATTTATGTACAGGCCTGCCCCATAACAATGGCAATACCCAGAGGACATTTCTTCTTTTGTCAAGAGTGTTTTGCATGAGATCCATAGGTTACATTCGTGGAAGTCTCTCCACCTGTACTTTATACTCATTGAAACTCTTCTATATACAGTAGTTCTATTGTCTGGGCATTTTTATATTTTGATTTAAGCTAATTTTTCTTGTTCCCCAGGAAATTGATAATGGTATTGACATGGATGACAACAAAGGTACGAAGCTGTCCCGCCTACTTTTAAAAAAAATTCAACCTTGTCTCTATATCAAACATACTTAGTGAAACTTTACCTATAAAATAAATCAGTATAAAATCACCTCTCCTGCTACCTGCGCTGAAGAACACCGCAATGGCCAAGTGTTTAGTATGCTGGCCTTGTGGTGCTGGGGTCCTGGCTACAATTCTCCATGTGCTCTATCTGCAGTTTGCAAGCCCTCCCTGTTATTATGGGGGTTCATCGGTGCGCTCTCATTTTCTTCAAACTATTCAAGTGTACAGTGTAAGATTATTTTGCTTCCACATAAATTGGCCATAGAGGATGCATGTGGTAGGAACAATAAATGGCAAGCTCCTCCAAGGACTTGGAGCAGAATTTTCAATTGATAAACATAAATAAATGAGCAATGGTTTGACGGAATGGCAGATGCGATCCCACTGTACTGCCAGCAATATGTTGCAGTGCCGATCCTATCGTGCTGCCAGCAAGACGTGATGATACCACTCTTAGCCTCACTCTGCACAGAGATTTTCCAGCTCGCAGGGCAACAATCTAAGGCCAGAAGAGAGAGCGATTGTCACTGTGGTTGGTTAACTCCGCAGTTAACCTTTTACACAGAATAATACCGTGTTTCCCCGTAAATAAGACACTGTCTTATATTTTTTTTGCCCCCAAATAACACATTAGGTCTTATTTTCAGGGGATGTCTTATTTTTTTAATGTGCAACAAAATGTACAACAATCCAAAGTTATCTGGTGTCACTCCGCCTGCCACAGTAACTGGCGCTATAGAGTAAGTATCGGCTAATGCGGCTCTGCTCCCTCCGCCACCGCAGCCTTGCTTTCTACAGTGCCTGCTTCCTTTGCCATCAGGGACAGCAGTGCAGCAGTGGAGACATCAGACAGTGGACAGTGCGGTAAAGTACAGTACCATTTATCGGTACACATTACAGTACATTACCTATTACATTAAGCAGTGCCTACAGGGGGGACAGCAGTTAGTGTAGTATGGTACTGGAGTGCTCCCTGTCACTGTGCTGGCCGGAGGGAGTCCCCTGCCATCCCCTTAATACAGTATGTCCCTGCAGGCTGATACCATCTCTCCTGCTCTTCAAGTTCCCTCTCACATGCTACCACCAAACTAGGTCTTATTTTCAGGGTAGGTCTTATATTACAGGAATCTTGAAAAATAGTACTAGGTCTTACTTTCAGGGTAGGTCTTATTTTCGGGGAAACAGGGTAGCTGCCACCATGTTTTTTAACGGAAATATACACTGTCCCTAGCAAATGCTGTGACAATTCAAAACATAAGCAATGCCTGTGATTCCCACTGTCCCTTCAGACGGCAATATAACAGGTTTTACAATATAAAATGGATCAGGGATTGACTCTCTCAAAGAAATACTTTGCAAAATGTTTTTTTCTTGTTAAACGAGAGCGGTCAGTTGCCTTGTGCCGCAGCTTTTTGGAGGCCCTCTAGACGGTGTCACTGAGCCAGCCCTCCACACAATCAGAAATGCCTGAAGGGGGGGGGGGGGGTGGGGGGGTGC
>NW_017306465.1:307700-404494 GCF_000935625.1 Nanorana parkeri | reverse complement strand
AGGAAGCCTGAAGTGCTTTGTGATCTCTCAACTGCCACGTAATGTCAGTTTCACAAGAGTCATATTTTGCACATATGAAAGCCATATTTATGTACCCATATGCTACCATCTGTTAAACAATAGATCATTACATGTTATGAAATTAGTCCATTTTATAAACCAGTCTTGACATACCTGTGGTGTATGCCTCTCTCAGAAGGGGGTAATGTGTGTATTTGGCTTTCTGTACCTTTTAAGCCAGAAGTGTTTGGTATGTCTATGATAAGGGTCCCATGACACATCTCTCTCTCTCTCTCTCTCTCTCTCTATATATATATTTGTTAAAATGTACCACCCCTAGGTCCAAAGTTATGAATACGGAGTCAAATTTGGAACCTCATTTTACTGGCAGGGTTGGTGTACAGGTCAGTCAGTTCAGGGTATGTGTATTCAGCTGGGATCTGTCATGCGATAATTATTAGCGTTCTGGCTTACTTAGTGCTTTACGATATCTTGCCATAAAACCCATTACACAGCCATAAAGGAGGCCTGGATAAACAACTATGTTGCTTTGGTCATTAGGGTAAATTGAAGCTTTGAAGACTATACTAAACAGAACACAAATTGAATATGTAATCTGATTTAATCATATCTAAAAGTAGTGAATTTCAACAAACTGAGGTGAGGAAGGAGTTTCCCAATTAGTACTGGGGTGTCCAGACCTCATTACTGTCACAAATGGGTGGGTGAAGCCAGCTTATCCCCTATGCATCATGAGTGTTTGATACACAGACCTGGAGGTGTTAGACAATTCCTTTCAATGTACCATCTCTCATTGTGTGATGCTGTGTTTTTTTTTGCATTTATGCTCTTATAAAATACTCTTTTATATGTGAGCTCTGGGTAATAAATTGCTTTTTTGGTTTCTTTACTTTTCTGCTTACAGACATTAGAAGACTGAGAAAGAAAAGATGGTTTAGATGTCTGCCTCAACTCTTCACTTGCTGCCTGCCAAAGAAATGCTAGACCTAGGCCACATCACCACCCTTGGCTTCCATATCTACTGGATATTTTAAGATTACTGCATCCTAACAACTACTGAATCCCTATACTATATACTGTAAACATAAAACATACTGCTGTACCTAATAATGTTTTAATTGACCTCTTTTCTATGTTTGGAGCACTGCAGAGTTAGTAGGAATCTGACTCTTCCGAGACACTGGCTTCACCCTGCCATGTCATAGCTCCCAGTAAGTCAGTAAGCCTGAGAGCGGGACATTCGTGTGGGAGGAATGAGTAGGGGATCCACCGAGATGCAGAGAGGGCTTCCAATGGTAAACATTATACAAAGATACATCACAAGGCATGCAAAGTGACAGGAAGTGGGTGTGCAACCCATCTTCATCCAACTGAAAGTACCAAGTGAGGCTCTCTTCCTTAATGACGAATCCGCTGGAGACCCCCACACTTATATTGACATTTACAAATCATTTCTTACTGTGAAGAATAGTTACTGTATATGAATACTGTAACTAAAAAAAGAAAAAGGCTTATTGGCATATGTCTCTATTGGTCAATATATAACAATTTTTATATAGTGTAAACACTGGTAAAAGGTTCATATAAACTATTCATAAAACATTCAGTGATTAATAAAAGTTAAAGTGAAAAATATAGTTGCAGATCACCAGGCCAGGGACATGTGGCAATTCAAGTTTCCACCACCAAGTAGGTATAGCAAATTTCATAAACCTTAGTGGATGGTGATAGTATTGATCCAGACAAAAATGAATGGTGGAAACATGGTGCAAATCCTCCATACATTATGAAGCCAACAGCTCATTATAGCAATTGAACAACAATCTCCATTGTGGAATAGTGACCCATTTGTGTATGATATGAAAACTGGCTAAACGCTATGTAAAAAGAAATCCACTTCTTAATATAGTTCATAAGTGAAGTACAAAAAGTAGTTATTCATCACCAAACCAGGAGTGCGTGGCAGTCCTATTCAAAAAGGAAAAATGGTCGCTCCATGTTCACATGAATCCATGGATTGGCGGCGACATGAATCTCAGAAGAACCCAGGAGAGACAACATGTGCGGTCAGCAATGCCACACTTGCAACATGTTTTGCAGAGTAAAGACCTTTGGCAGGTAAAACCGCTCCCATATATAGTATGTATTTTATCTGTGCATTTAACTGCTTGCCTAGAGTTCAGTTTTAAACTGCAATTTTCCTACATTTATTTTTTCTTGATGTAAAAATCATGTTGAATAACAATAGAATCAAATAAACTCAAACAAAAAAACACTCAGGAAGACAAAATACTCAGGAAATATTAAAGCCAAACTCCAGCCAAAATGTTTGTTTTTATTTTTGTACAGAGGATGAAGAATTAGAACCTGTCTCAGGTATTTATTGTTATCTGTGATCCCATTGGGGAGAATTATCCTGACTTCCTGGCTCGGTGAAAGGGTCACAGGCACAGGTTGTGGTGGGATATCTCTGTTATCTATGTGGACATAACGTTTGTGTAGGAGAATAATGAGGAATTAAAATTGTCAGATCTGTATTATTCTTTGTGTCTTCTTGTCCTGGATACACCAGCACAAGTGCAAGACACAGATGGGAAAAAAAGTTGCCTGGGCTTATAACCTTCACTATCAGAAACTAAAAAAAACTTTGGCTTCAGTTCTACTTTAAATAAACTATAATAATTTTATGCAGGCAGGATTGCAATACAGTGTCACTAAACTAAATCTTGCATTCAAGTACCTTAAAGTATATTAAAGTCTCTTATTTTTGGCATATATCTACTGCTGGCAAGAAATAGATATATTCCCCATGATTAAAAAAAAAAAAAAAAAAAAAAAAAAAAAAAAATCAACATTTTAAAAGGCGGCTGAAAATTTAAGCAAAAAAAACCAATTGTAAAAACATGACAAACGACAACTTTAGATTTGTAAGAATTTTTAAACACAAAATAATGCTACAGAACTAAAATGAATCGTTTTCAGGTAGGAACATTGTAAAATATGAATCTATTACTGAAAGGTGAAGTAAACTGCTTAGGAAAGTTATGCTCACTATGAGATTTTGCTATAATGTTAAAGTATGCTGAGCATGTTTGTACATTATGGAACATTTGCCTTGTGCATGCCCTTCTCCAGCAATGTGATGGAAACTCTTACACCAGGGGTAGCCAAACTCTGGCCCTCCAGCTTTGGTGGAAGTACAAATCCCATGAGGCATTGCAAGCACAGCCACGACTTCCGGGGTGAGAGATGCATCATGGGATTTGAGGTTTTATCACAGGCGGAGGCACTGATGCCAGTGGGTCGGCATGAGTCAGGGAACTAGCATTTTCAGAAGGTCTGCAACAGCAGCTCCACATTTCTCATGGAAGGTTTAGGTTGATTCATAGGACAGACGCACCACGGTGAACCAAGCTCACCAGGGTACCTGCTTACAAATACGGACAGCTGATAGTGACTGGGCTGAAATGGTGGGGTGAATTACTCAGGAAAAAGGTTTACCTAGCCCATTAAAGCTGTGCTCACTTCCCTAGACATTACATCACAAATTACTTATTACTACTTATTCTGGTTATATGTGTTATGTGGAAAAAAGTCCTCCTTAAATGATCTGCCGCTCTCAAGGCTTCAAACTGTGCTAAGGAACACCGGAAAGTAAAGGCCACGTTACCCATTTCTGAAGTATAGGAAATAAAGTACACAACAAATGCTGCAAATAGAAAATGTAAACTTGACAGAAGAGATTCAGTCAACCTATAACGTCACCAAACATACAAAGGGGACAAACAAGAACTATTCCGTTTGCACCCAATGCACAGGCCCTTGCAGTACACAGTAAGATTTGGAGGTTGGGGACCATGCTTGGCATCAGCCAAAAACACGTGAACTATCTTTTTCATGCCCGTGGCTTTTTTTTTTATATAAATCATTTCATGAAAGCAGAAATATTCCAAACAATATCAATGCAATGCTGTGAATATGAAACTGAAATCTAAACTGGCATAAAGCAAACTTACTTTGCCAACCATTCTGCTGTATCTTTGTTATCAGCAGCTTGTAGTTTGCCGCTTTTACTATTCGGTTCTTCTCTTCTCAGTCTTGCATATGGATGCTTAGAGCAATGTCGGTTCGCATGAGTAAAACGGCTCAAACAACCTACAGACACATGTACAAAATGTCAGAGCGGAAGACAGAGGACTGCTAAAGTGCACCTGTAAGCAAGCAATGTAGATGACTTGTTGCCTTTTCAGTGTCAAGGTTTTCTACTGTCCCTCAGGGAAAGAAAATCACTCAGACAAGTCAGAATTCCCTACTGTATGGAAAAGGTTTGGATGGCATTTCACTTTACTTGTTTACCTCATTTGCAGCACAGATTACAGAGCTGCAAATGAGAATTGCTTTAAACTAGTTAAATCACTCAGCCAGTAAATGATTACAGCAAACCTATCAGAAGTCTAATTTAGCAGCTATTACCTTCAGGAGTACACAACAGAAGTGTACAGAATAGAACAGATATTATTCTCTTTTTTTACTTCCATTTAAAAATAGTATACGTCATTAAATTGCAATTCCACTATCCCAGGTGAATTTAGGAGAGAGGAATTACCCCTTCCAATCTGTAGGGAAGAGGGGGTCAGATTGGAAGGGGTAATTCCACTTTCCCAAATTCACCTGGGAAAGTGGATTTATTAATGAGAAACTATAAATGGAAGTGGAATAGAGGACAATATATCTGTTATATTCTGTACACTTCTATTGTGTACTCATGAAGGCAATAGCTGCTAAATTAGACTTCCGATAGGTTTGCTGTAATAATTTGACTGCTGTGGCAGCGGAAGCAGTGATCATTGGCAGGTAACAGCTGGGGGGGAATCAGTGGTGGTAATTCCATTTTCACTAAATTATAAGATGCATGCTAGTTCCAAAGCAGTTGTTTCACTGACTTAGAATTAACATGCAGCTTGCGAGTCTGAAAATGGCAGCTTCTGTCAGAGGCCTATTTAGTATGACAACAGATTCTCTTTAGAAGAGCCCATGTATTTTATGGTTATGACCTCAACCTGATTTTCTGCCAATGACCCAGAATACATTAGTACAAGAGGGACAATTTAACATATGTTTCAAGCAACGCTACAGTCATCAAAAGTAAGAAAAAGGAACAGACAATTTCCACACTTAGAGTCGGCACAACACCAGGGAGCAACTTACCATTTTCAGAGCAAACAAATGGCTTCTCTCCGGTATGAAGACGCTGATGTGTCTTTAGTTGTCCACTCTGTACAAAGGCTTTCCCACAGTCTGGATAGTCACAGAGGTAAGGTCTCTCTCCTTAAAAGGGAGGGGGAAAAATACACTTAATTTCATATACCAGTTAGATGTGTAAAATGCTCAACTGATGCCATCAAATAGAAAGGATTTTGGTTCCAGAGTAAAACTGGAAATATTGACTTTCTACAGTTCCAGAATAGAAAGAGTCACTGGCACTCCAGTATGCTGATCCAATTCGCCTTTGACACATGCTCAGTATTGCATAACGTGACATTATGGGGCCACGCAGGGTCCCTTCATCGAGATAAAACAGTGATGATCACCGTTTTCCCTGCTGAAGGGGACCCTGCGTGGCCCCATAATGTCACGTTATGCAATACTGAGCATGTGTCAAAAGGCATATTAAATCAGTATACTGGAGTGACCCCTTTTGTTTCCGATATTGAGCGGTGCCATCCATTTGCCACTGCAGCACCCATTTATTTTAAAAGGTCTGATGGGACTTGGACACTAATTTCTGCAATTTCAGACACAAAGTGAGGGCAAATCTCCTCAAGGCAAGGTGAATTCCAACATCTGACAGTTGTGATCAGACAAAGTCTTTTCATTGGGAGATTTTCCCTCTACTGTCATACAACTAATTTAGATTTATTCTTAGTCTCTGTTCTGGTTACAATTGTCACAGGGATAGAAAATGAAAACAAAACAAAGTATGAATAGCAAAGAACATTTATTCCATCAGTCTTCTATTTCACAGAAGCACAAACCACAGGAGTAGAAATTGCAGGTCTGTTTTTTTTTTTTTTTAAACCTCATCTCTACTTTTGAGTTCATGGACTGCTAAGCTGGAATGAGGTTAGAGGCTTACCTGTATGTGTTCTTTTATGAGCTTGTAAAGACTTCTCACGAGGAAACACTCTGTTGCATATATTACACCGGATCCTGCTCGAAGAGTGTTCACCTTCACTTATTAAGTCTCGAACCGTTTCTGCCCTTGGACGGCCACGTTTGATTCCATCCTATGAAAGGGAGCCAACAAGTTTAACAAGATTGCATATGACAGCCTGCCAGTTTAAGCATTTTGTAGTTTATCCTAATAAAGGCAACTAGAGCTATAAAAGGTAAAGTAAAACAAAAATCTACTGTAACAATTTCTCAGATTTTGAAGCAGGAAGGGCTAATATATAAATGCTTCAGATCATATCTACCTTGCCCTCAGCTCCCCTGCTAAAGCCCCAAGAAACACAACACTCACCTCTGCTGCCCTATAATTTAGCACTAGAGCTGGTAACGGGACCAACTGATCGGAAGCCGATTAATCGATTATTGAAAAAGTTGACAACTTTTTCAATAATCGATTATAATCGATTATGTTGATTAGTTGTTGCAGCCCTAGGTGGAACTGCCACATGGGGTCAGGGTAACTTGCTTAGCCTGGTGGTTTAGATTTCAGAAAGTCAGAACTTGAACATTGGGGGCTCTGGCACAGCATAGAGAATACATAAGGTGCCTATACAGTACTGTCTCAGTGTTTGTCACTCGATAAAGAGTTGCTTTAATAAGGGAAACATGAAAGCCTGGGGCTGGGGGGATGATCTGCAGGAGTCTGTGTATTGCACCTGAAATCCACTGATCATCGTTTCAGTGCTTAGCAGACTTCAATACACAAAATTAATACATGCATTTTTAGGGCCGGAACTAATCGACTAAAATCGATAATGAAAATCGTTGTCAATGATTTTCATTATCGATTTGGGCTGCTGGCAGCTCCTCACACCCTCCCTCTCCCAGCCGCTGGCAGACACGCCCGCACTACTCCTGGACTCACCCTGAGCGTTTGGACTGGTCGGCCACTCAGAAAAAAAAAGAGCAGAGGAGACCCGGTGGAGCAGAGTACTGCCCAGCGTTCAAGATGTCAGGGAACTTGAGACACACTGGCCAGGACCTGGGAACTGTGGTGAGCAAGGAGCAGAGCGTAGGGAGCTTGTGTCAACAGGGAAGCACAGGGAGCTTCGGAAATTATCTGCTGGGATGTAGTGTAGTAACAACTGGCCTCCCCCATGTCTCAGCCTCCTCCTCCACATGTACAGTCAGTGTAAGTAGTGCGTATTAAGCATTGTATGTGCGTGTATTATGCGTTGTAGGTCTGCACCGTGCGTGTATTATGTGTTTATGTGTTGTAGGTCTGCACCGTGCGTGTATTATGTGTTTATGTGTTGTAGGTCTGCACCGTGCGTGTATTATGTGTTTATGTGTTGTAGGTCTGCACCGTGCGTGTATTATGTGTTGTAGGTCTGCACCGTGCGTGTATTATCTGTTGTAGGTCTGCACCGTGCGTGTATTATGTGTTGTAGGTCTGCACCGTGCGTGTATTATCTGTTGTAGGTCTGCACCGTGCGTGTATTATGTGTTGTAGGTCTGCACCGTGCGTGTATTATGTGTTGTATGTGTGAGTGTGCAGTGAGTGGAGTCAGTGGCGTAACAGCCGGGGAGGCGGAAAGATGGAGCAGCTGCTCCAGGCACAAAGATTGGGGGGGGCACCAGCCGGGCAGCTGTTAAGTCTGTGATGCCAATGATACATTGCATACGGAGCCAAGCGCAGTGAAGGAAAGTGGCGCGCGCATGCAATGTGTCTAGCAATATCTAGCCAGCCAATTGGCTCGTACGTGTGAATCCGTGTCCGGATACGGATTCACGTGAGCAGCCAATAGGATTGCCCCAGACAAAAAAGTGTCTGGTGTGAGAAGTCCAGGAGAGAAGTCCGCTTGGCAATGTTTTCCTTCCTGCACAAGTTCTTTCTGTGGCATATATGACATATGTCAGGGATGAGAGAGAGATGGTTTTTACCACACACACAAGGAAAAAGTATGCCACCTAGCGTATAATCCAACAGAAGGAATTTCAAACGTTAACCATGAACTACTTCAGAGCAAAAACCTGTGAGCATAAAGTGATCATCAAATATTGATGTCTAGTAAGTGAAACACTCCGAAGTCTTAACTAATCGATTTTGAAAATAATCGTTAGCTGCAGCTCTAGTGCCTATACACCTTACGACCATCGCAAGACTTTTGTCTTGCGATGGTCGTAAGCTTATTAAAAGCTTGTACGATCTGCCCATCTTGGACGAGCAGATCGTACTTGCAATCATCGAAAGCCCGTTGAGGGGCGGGCTTCCGATGACCGCAATGCAGAACGGGCAGTGTGCGCGCGCGCACACCAGCCCTTTCCGCAGCTGTCGAACGAGCAGGCTAGAAACCCGCCGACGATTCTCTGCGGGTTTTCGAGCATGCTGGTTCGACAAAAGACGTGCGACCGTACAGTAGAAACAGTCGCACGCCTTCGTTCACACTGCACGATTCTCGTGCGATCGCGGGATTTCCCGCGATTCTCATACGAGAATCGAGCAGTGTATGGGCACCTTTAAAAAGGTAGAAGCTGATTGGTTCCCATACACAGCTGCTCCAGCCTCAGTAAATGCCCATGTCTGATGGTTGACATTTTGAGACTGTTCCTTGCCTGGTTAAAGTGCTGATGTTTTGGTTTCAGTGATTTACAAGTAGCTGACCATAAACAAGTATAGAAGAATTCTGACACACACAATGCTTGTCTCAGGTCTGTATCTGAGTGTGCAAGTCAGCTATAACCAGGAAAATAGCATCTTCAGGAGGCAGCCCCTACACTTCTCATGACAGGGGCACTTTGAACAGGTTTTTGGAAAATACGGGTTTTCCCCATCACAGTGGGCAGAAGTTCAAATAGCTTTGTGGTGACTCATATTGAGTCAAAGAATTCTCCTGATTTCTCTTAGCAACCAATTGGCTTCATTCTTTAATGGTCCGGTCATCCCTAGACACATACAATGGAGAACCTGAGTGCTTGCTTTCAGCTCTGAACACTTGTGTGCACGGAGCTCTATACTCCAACATCTTCTGATGCTGCAGCAGCCTCATCACAGAAGACACTATACTGCCAAGCTGCTATAAAGATCGCTGCATTCAAAGAAATTGTGAGGAGGGAAGTCTTTTTAAAAACTGATTTATTGGCTCTTCTAGAGGATGTCTGGACAAAATATATAGGGAGGATTTCATAAAAACTGGAGCAGCTGCCCATGGCAACCAATCAGCTTCTCGCTTTCATTTTCAAAGCTTAACTTAACAAACTGAAATGAGAATCTGATTGATTGCCATAAGAAAATTGTCGGCTTCAGTTTTCATGAATCCCCCCAACAGCGAGGAAGAGTTAGATCAAGTTTTTTTATTGCCGTCTGTGTCCCCATTGAAGAGATCTCCCCTACCTCCATTTGTACTTCTGACCACTGGCATGGAGAAAGGGGAAATACAAGATTTTAGAGGTAATCTTCCAATGTGGGCACCTGTTCTGATGTCAACTGTCAAATAGGGGAGTCCCCCTCACTCTAGGAGATTGCCTTTAGTATCTCAGGGACAGGAAATGAAGGGATTCCCCCAATAGTACACAAACATCCAAAAAATAAATAAACCGCCTACACACGCACACACTTTAAATGAAGACATTTAAACCCTCACTCCTCAGTTGGGCAACATCTAACAACCAAAAAGTACAGTAACTGGAAGCTCAAGACAACTTTCACATGGGTGTTCACCTGTCTGTTTTTCATCCCTCCCTTTGTGGATGAAAAACAGACAGCAATTCATCCCTATGGACATACAGATGAACACCTGCAAACATCTGTGCGAGCAAGGCCACTTTCACACAGTCTAATCAGGAGGGAATACATGCAGATCTCCTCCTGATCAGAATAGATGTTGCCGCTGTGACATCAGCGTCTATTTAGTTTTTCCTCTATCTTGCGATTGAGGAACAAAAAAACTGACATTACCAGTCCCATGTTAGTGTATGGGCAGCCAAATCTAAACAGACAGACATCCATTTATATGCGGTTACCCCAGATATGGCATGATCAGATCCAGTGAAACATACCTCTGATCCGTTTGTTTTTTCAGACCTGGCTGGAGGTAACTGGATGTAAACAGACACCCATCCGTTTAGAGTTGGCTCCCCCTAGAGTTACATTGGGCTACTAATCAGGTCCACCTGAAAAACTGACAGGCGGACCTGATCTGAAAGCCCGTGTGAAAGGGCCCGAGAGGGGTGGTCTGATCAGATCCACATGTCAGTTTTTCAGGCGGACCTGATCAGATGCCCAATGTGAGTGTATCGGAATCTGGATCTAAACAGACAGGTGTCCATTTACATCTGATTACCCCGGACTCCGGCCAGGTCTGGAAAACAAACAGTGATCCGTTTCACTGGACCTGACAGTGACAGATGAGGGATAATCAAATGTAAACAGACATGTCCATTTACATCGGATTCTCAGTGGCACCTGATCCATACCGCTTTGATCAGGAGGGGATCCGTGTACAGATCAGACTGTGATAAAGGTCCCTGAGCAGAAATGAAAACGGTTTGCATTCTTTGCCCGTTTATAGATCTCACCCAGATATGAGTCGGCACATAAGCGTCATTCGCGCGGTCATGAAAAGGGGTGCTATAATGGGGATGCAAAATAAGGTAGTTTACATCTGACTGCACAACCATCTCCCATTCACATCTACTTTTTTACCTCATCCCATTTTATATGTAAAATCAGCTGATTATGGAACATACAGGTAACAAGCAAAGTCCTCTTCACAAACCTATTCTGTTTCTGCTCATGGACCTTTACTGACAGGTGATCATCTGTATGTCCACAGGAATACATTACTGTCTGTATCCATCCACAAAGGAAGGGATGGGCAGGTGACAGCTGGAGCTCCAGTATGGCAGGAGTTTGTAATCATCTGGACAACGGGGGACGGATGGTAACGGAAGACGTATGTATACGGACCTAGTCTCCATCCGTTCTGGTGTGATAGAATAAATCCAGAGACAATCGCCGCTTATGATCTCCCACCCCGATCCCCATTAACAGCTCCTCACCTTCAGGGAGCCTTCATCGCTTCCTCCGCTGTTCCCCCTCGCCGAACCGGGGCTGATAACATCATGGACGGGATCACGGACGGCTTGTCCAGGATCGGCGGGGGGCAGCTGGTGCCTACCCGGAGGACCGGGGCTGAGGGTGACGTTGTGTGCGTTCTCCCCCCACCTCCACGGGTACACCATGAAGTCGCTGAAGCCCGGGCTGGTGGGCACCGGGCTGAGCGGAGTGGCAGAGAAGGGCGTCCGGCGCGGTTTGATGGGAGTGTGGGCGGAGGTGGTCGGGGACACCGCCTTGATGACAGACACCAGCACCGGGCGGGGAGGAGAGGAGTCCTGAGATGAAGGAGAAGACCGCAGGGCAGGAGACGGGCACACGTCAGACATCATGCTGAGGGAGACCGGGAGAGCGCGCCTTCTTTGCTGGTCTCGGAGGACCGCAGTTTCTAACCCATCCGCCAAGTCCTCCGGGAGAAAAGGGGGGCCGTCAATACTGTCAGGGAGCGCGAAGCTGAGGGATGCGAGAGGAGGCGGCAGCCGCTCGGTCCTTCTCTTCTTTTTCCCGCGTTACATTTCGCGCCTGATGGTAGCCAATCACATTCATTGCTCCAGGCGCGAGCTCCGCCGACATTAGAGGGATAGACAGGGTGGCCAATAGAAGCGTGTAACACAAAGGCTCCTCAGCGAACGGCCGCTGGTAATTGGACAATGATAACGTCAGACTGTCCTGAGTGTGTAGTAGAATGAGTCCGGCGCGTCTATTGGAGGAAGCGGAGGAGAGGTCTTTTCTCCTAGAGTTTTGACACATTCTCATCCGTGAATGAATGGAAGACGTCACCTTCCACACACGTGATGTCAGCCAATGGGGAGGCGAGCTGAGGACTTGCTGCGAGCGACATTGCTGTAGCCGAATCATGAGGGGCGCCGCGGCTGGGTGGGCTATTGAAGGATGCTGGCGCCAAATTTCACCGGCCCTTTCCCGCCCCCTTAGAGATGCTTCTAGAGATCTAGCTGGCTGCCAGCAGAAATCCACCGTTTTCTAAGGTTTTGTGGCTCGCCTCTTTGGCCAAACAATGGCAACATTTTTACAGGCATGTCACCTGCTAGCACTTGAGAAATATTATTTACATACTAACACCATACACGTTACTATCTGACTGTATAATCAATTTTAGATTTAACAAAACTATGTAGTACGAGGACTCACCTAAACCAATCAATTTGTATCTAGTCAGGGAGGCCCTTGTGTTCAATAGTTGTTGGTGGATCTAAAGGTGCCCATACACTGTATGAGAATCGAGCAGTGTGAACTTCACAAAGGCTCCTCAGCGAACGGCCGCTGGTAATTGGACAATGATAATTGGACATGGCTTTCCTATCGCCGGGATAGGAACCAGGGAAAACGGTGGATTTCTGCTGGCAGCCAGCTAGACCCGTACGATTCTCGGCGGGTTTCTAGCCTGCTCGCCCGATAGCTGCGGAACGGGCCGGTGTGCGCACGCGCACACTGCCCGTTCTGCATTGCCGTCATCGGAAGCCCGCCCCTCAGCGGGGCGGGCTTTCGATGATCGCAAGTACGATCTGCCCGTCCAAGGTGGGCAGATCGTACGGGCTTTCAAGAAGCATACGACCATCGCAAGACAAAAGTCTTGCGATGGTCGTAAGGTGTATGGGCACCTTTAAGGAGATTGTACAGTCAGATTGCAGTGTGTGTGGTGACCACAGGAACATATGCTGATTTTTTCTTATTTTTGCAATACACATGAAATATGCTCCTTTGTGTGAAAGTGTCATTCAACCTTACAGCAAAGAACTAGGAATGTGCAATGGTGTGTGTTCCTAGTTCTCACATACCCTGTCAGCCTGAAAAAAATGAGTCACGGTTATTATGAAGTTGAAGAAGACCTCCAGGCTACTTCTGCACTGCAAGGGTTAAGCACTCGTTCTGGTCTAGGGTCTAAAATAAAAAAAGCTATACTCCCCTGATCCTCGATCCCGCCTGGCTGCAAGACTATGGCCAGCGCCCAGCGGTGAGGGGGAGAGAAGCCGCCCCCAGGACGACCTGTGTCGGCCGCACGGCGCCCTTGTTGCCATGGCGCCCTGTCGCACACACCCCTAAGGCCGGCCCTGGCAAGACCGGTCTCTGGTAGTCTAAGGATCCATGACTTCATCACATCCATTGACTGCTATTAGACATGAGGATGCCGAGGGACATTCCACAGCTGGAGCGGCCACCCCCGCGGGACTGAGCTTCAGTATCTTGTTAGTCGGCCCCGCTGGCTCTCAAAATACCTGAACAATCTGGATGCAGGCTTGGTTCAGGCATTATGAGAGCCAGCGGGGCCGACTAGCAAGATGCTGAAGCTTGGCCCAGGGGGAGATTCCTCCATCCGCACAGTTTAGTGTAGATGGAGGAATCTGTTGCACTTTTTCCATCTGACCATAGAAAATATGCAGATAATCTATAGGTCTATGGCCAGCTTTGCTTCACTTCGACACAGGACCTTACCAAGCTTGTGTACTGAGTTGTGCATTTGCGGCTTAGTGCGCAGGAAAAAAAATTGCTGACACACATACAGGTCTATTCACAAAAGGGTGAAGAGTTTGGAGAGGGCAGGAGAAGTGACCAATCTAGGACAACATAGCTGAACTGGAAAATGGGCTGAATTGGAGAATTTTTCCAAATCAGCGATGTTGTCCTAGATTTTTCACTTCTTCTGCCTTCTCCAATCCCTTCACCCTACTGTGAATAGCCCTGATAGAAACTTTTTTGGCAGAGGAGACTTTTATAGTCTCTTCTGTCATAAAAAACTGTATGTCAGCAATTTTTGACAACAAGACTTCCCTTCCACTTTAAGAACAATTGTTTACACACAAATGTATAAGAGAAATACAATCAGTTCAATACCACACATGCCTATGCCATATTGTACAAAATGCTAATTGGTCGCATTAAATGTCCTAAAAGATATATACATCATGTTTAGTCTGTATCAACTTGTGATTTCATACTGTGTGAAAATATGTTGGTTGTCGGACTGTAGAAGATGGGCGTGTGGAAATATGGGTACAATTAGAAGAACTGGCATTGTGGGAGTGTCTACTAACATAAAACACTCAACAGGCTCTTTGAATGGTTATGTCATTTCAGTCAACACCCTCCTCAAGGACCATAAAAGTATCTGCTGAATCTACAGCTCTCACTTTTCCATCAAAACTATATGCACATGCTGAGAGTCTTTTCCGAGGGCCAGTCACTGTCAGAATCTGACTTATGCTGCATTATATTGTACTCTGCTGGAACCACAGACCAGGCAAACCTTGTCCTAGTACTTTATTTTACTGTTGCTAATGTCGCTTTTCTTTTCTGTAATTATGTTTTACTGTCATTAAAACAATATTTTAAGCCTGTTATGCTTTTTCTCTAATTGATTAAATCAGAAAAAAAAAAGAATTCTATCCTCTTTGAAGAAAGCTATCATCTCTTAAACTCTGTTTCATCCCTGTCTGGGTGTTACAGACATTTCTTAAAGGTCAGAATTTCTATAACAGATACTGTGAACTGTGCATAAAACACATGGTGGCAGGTACTGTTTGTGTGTGTGTATATATAGGGTTAACTGCAGAGTTGACCAACCCCAGTGATGATCATTTTCAGTCTTCTGGCACATAGATTGTTTTTCCGCGAGCTGGAAAAACTTTGTGCAGGGTGAGAGTACCATTGCACAGATCTCAGGTCACCCCCTCAGTCCTCAAATCACCTTCTCAGATCACCTCCCTCTATACTCAGATCCCCCCTTTGGACCTCAGACCTAAAACAATTCTTGACCTAACTCTAAAGAGAATCACCGAAAAAAAAACTGCAATCATATTGCTCTACATACCCAGTCGACCACAAACCCATATATTCTTCAGCCTAGACTAGAGGACACCACCTAAAACTGGTAGAAAAAAAATTCAAACACAAGGGGCGTAGGGGATTCTTCTCAGTTCGCGCGGTTAGGGTCTGGAACTCACTGCCGCAAGCAGTGATTTCAGCTAATAGTCTGGAATCATTCAAGAGGCTTTTGGACGATTTCCTGAGAAACGGTAATATACAGGGGTACAAGTACTCCTAAAAACGAGATGACGCGAGGATCTTTACACCCACACACACACACAATGGGTTGGACTTGATGGACATATGTCTTTATTCAACCTCAAAAACTATGTAACTATGTCCAGGACACAATATAAAATGATACTCAGATGTTTGCATCTCAGCAACAATTCTCTATACCCTTGGTGCTCAACTGGTGGGTCGCGACCTCGTGTTCAGCGGGTCGCCGTGTGCCTTCCACTTTTCTAGGTGATAGACTCCTCAGCCTCCCACTAGCGCAGCACTGTCAGTTCTCGCGCCAAGCAGCCAGTTGTATGCTGCTCGGCACCGAGTGTCAACTTGAGGTGGAGTGGGCTGGAGCTGTGGCCGCGAGGGAGCTCCTTCCAATACGTGCATTGCTTACAGCTTCCTTGCATGCCCAGTGGTGCCTGGACTGCAGTGACATCACATTCTGGCTCCTGGCACCTCTACAGGGAACGCAATGGAGCTGTACAAGCAATGCATATATGTATAAGGCTCCATCACAACACAGCAGCCTACACTGGACCCCAGGCTGAGGTTCCACTCCAGTTCTCGTAAGGTATAAAACATTTTTTTGGAGTGTATATGTGTGTGATTGTGTCTGTGTGTGTGTCTTTCAGTGTTTTTGAGAGCCCGTTCACACTGCGTTAATCGAACGGTCCTGTGCGATTAACACACTACTATGCAATCGCACCTACTACACGTTCTGGTGCAGGAAGTGCATTGCGTTGTCATTTATTTGAATGGCACCCCAAACGCACCTCCTGTCCACGGTTCAATCACCCGCACTGGAAAACGCTACCGCAATGCTGTGCGTTCCATTGCAGTGAGACTTAAGTCGCAACTTAATAACCAAAGACAAATTTGGGTCCTGAAGTTTCACAGGTTGAGATCCACTGCTCTATACCCTCTGAAAAGTGCCCCAGCATATGACAGACTCCAACAAAATCAACATATGGGTGGTTTAGATTTAACTTCCGCAATAAAACAAAAAAAATCCTGCTTATTTCAGCAAGTACCTCAAACTCCATGCTATAGCTTTTTGCTCAGCCTTAACAACGCACAGCCTGCTAGGTGAACCCTCAGCAAAGCAGTATGCATATTCCCCATCCACACAAAGTCCCATGCACAACCTTCTCCTTTAAGGCTTCCCAGCCTTCCTATAACAAGCCAGGTATTCTGGCAGGTAGACTTCTGGACTGGGGCACCCACACTACGGACCCACCTAAACTCTTCTGCAGCTTGATCTCAAGTCCCAAAAGAGGAATTTTACGATCAACCTCTTAAAAGGATGATGACCTATTTTCCTCACCAGGCTTCCCTGCAGCCCACAAATGCCCCAATCTGCATTCTGGTTGAAAAATATCTCCCATACGCTACCTTATCTACCATTTTAGCCAAGACTCTGTCTCATGGAAAGACGAGAGGGTAATGGACAGAAGAAGGGGAGAAAAATATTCTCATTGAGGTGAAAGGAGGACACAACCTTAGCCAAGAAAGAAGGTCTGGGTCTCAATATGATCTTTGCCTTATAAAGGATAGGAAGAGGTGTCTTACAGGCTGCCACCTCAGAGACCGTCCTGGTGTCAGTAATGGTAACAAGGAAGGCCAGTTTCTGAGAAAGAGACATAAGAGCGATTCTCAGGGAGTCTTCTGAAGAGCACCAAGTAAAGGCTCCACAGAGAAAAAGGGGACTGAACAGCAGGAACAATGTGAGTTACACCCTGAATGAGAATATGAACCAAAGAATGATTAACCAGTAGATGATGGAACAAGATCACCAAGGCCAAAATAGGTCCTTTAACTTTTTCACTGCCAAGGCGTTTTATTTATTTTTTTTTTTTCATTTTTTGCACACATTGTCAAATGCACATTTTAGGCCTAAAGATTAAAGAAGAAATCTAGGAATTTTAAAAACTTTCCCTTGCAGTGGGGCTACACCTGCACTGCAAGGGTTAAGTGCTATTTTTTCTCTAGGGGATACAATAGGGCAGATATACTCACTAGATCACCTAATGCATAGGCGCAGCCTACGTATGCATTTATGTTTGTATGTATGCACGGAGCTTTAACATTTTATTGTTTTTATTCATTTTAAATTTAGTTTCGGTTTTTTAAAAATTTGTTATTACATGTAAGTGCAGGGAATGCCCCTGGCTGCAGCTGATTGGGCTGGGAAGGGAATGTGTCACTGACAGTTTAACATGGGCTCAGAGGAACTTGGTTTGCACCAAGTCCATGGACATCCATACTCAGCATCTGGGCTTTAAAGTCATGCTGTTCATTGATGTGCATGGGCTTGATATGAACCAAGTTCACTGAAGTTCACCCAGCCCAAAGGGGCAGGAAATGCGTGTGTTTTGGCAAACTTGATTCTCACCAAGTCCCTGTACATCACTAATGCTGTTCAAGCCAGCGACTGGATACAGGATTGGATGTTGGGAGTCGTGACAGAAGGTCTGGCTATTTTGGGAGCTGCCAAAAAGCATCTGCGACTGAATTCATAGTACCAGAACCAGTCTGGAGGAACCAGGTGTATGTAAAAAGTGAACACAAGAGATACAGTATATTACCTTGCCTCTTAATAAACACATCTAGTGGATGTCTGTGAAGGTTCTCATTCATCCAGGTCATGGTATATCTGTAAAAACTTAATTAAGGCAACTGGACTTGCTGTATTTTTGTTGAAGAGGCTTCACTAGTCATCCAGCTAACTTTCTCAATTCAGAATGACTTGTACAAAAAAATGATCTGGGTATAAATATGTTGAAAGTCGCTCCAATGAACATAGTCTGGTAATCATAACCGAAATGGAGTCAGAGACTTCATGAAGGTAACGTGTTGGTCCATTTGCATGATCGGAGCTAGGAGGTGTTATTGACCTACTCAGAGAGAGGCATTAAAACAGCATTTTGTGTGTGACAGACAATAGATGTCTCACCCTCCCCACCTCTATTCAAGCTTGGCTTCTCAATTTTTACATAAATGGCCTCTTTCACACGTCTTTTGAACTAGTCCTCCTCCCTGTCTAGGATGCGTACTTGACTGTAGACATGTGCATTCGGATTCGGACGAACCTGCAAATCAACGAAATTCAGTTGATTCGGCGGTTCGTCCGAATCCAAAACAAAAAATGTATTATATGCCTGAATATACTAAAACTATATTCGGGCATACTTAAATTTGTTTGCAGACGCGCCGCCATCTTTGAGTATAATTGTAGAAATTTCACCAGCACACCAGTCCATAATTGTAGAAATGTCACCAGCACACCAGTCCTTTTAAGATAGCAAAAGCTTCATTTATTGAAGTTTTTTGTCATATGACTAAACAAGCACTTTCAGGGCCGCACAGGGTCCCTTCATCAGGCTGTAGCATTGACGTCATCAGGCTTTAGCATTGACGTCAATGCTAAAGCCTGATGAAGGGACCCTGTGCGGTCCCGAAAGCGCGTGTTTGGTCATATGACAAAAAACTTCAATAAATGAAGCTTTTGCTATCTTAAAAGGACTGCTGTGCTGGTGACATTTCTACAATTTTGCTGACATTCACGGCGCCATCCGCAGTCACTGCGAGCACCCCCCACTACAAGGGACATATCGGTAAGTAGTGCGACAAGGATAGTACTTATTGCCATCTTTGAGTATATCTTGGTATACACCAAGATGGCGGCGCTTGTATGTTCGGGCGCCGCCATCTTGGTGTATACCAAAATACACTCAAAGATGGCAGCGCGCAAGGCGCTCAAGCACAGAACGTGCCGGCGGCCATTGTCTCAGAATCCGAAACAGCAGATAAATTTGTTTTCTTTGATGAAACGAATGGAAACATTTTTCTTTTTTGTTTGTTTCAGCAGTAAATTATTTTGTTTGCAGTGCACATGTCTACTTGACTGTCTTCAAAGGAGTGGCCTTTTTCCTTTAGATGTAGGTATACTGCTGAATCCTGACCAGAGGATTTGGCACTTCTATGCTGTGCTGGTGTAAATGCTGTTTTGCTTCACCGACATACAATTCAGAGCACTCCTCACTGCACTGGACTGCATACACAATGTTGTTCATCTTGTGTTTTGGCGTTGGGTCTTTTGGGTGATCCAGTTGTTGCCTCAGTGTATTGCTGGGTTTAAAGCAGACAGGGATGTGATGTTTATTAAAAAATCCTTCTGAGTTTCTCAGACACCCCAGCTACATATGGGATCACCATATTCTTTAGTTTGTCATGCTTTTCTCCTCGCTGGTAGTCTTGGTGTTCTCTCCCCTTCAAGGGGTTTGAATTCCTTCATCTTGGCCTCTGTGTTGGTGGGTGTTTGCTCTGCTCAGTGGCATAGAGTTCTGATCCTGATGGATGGTCTAATTCTCCATAGGCCTAGAGTATCCTTACAAACTGTTTTAAAATACTGATCTATGGTGAGCCTTGTTTGTTACTAATGATTCTACATCCTCACGGAAAGTTGAAGTATTTAATTACAGCCACTAATTTCTCATGCTTAGTAGACTGTACTGAACAGCACTGCATTTCCACTTTTTCTCCAGTTGCAACAACAACAACTTTCAACCATGTGCACTGCCAAGAAGAACCACCTAACCTCCTGATTAATAAGTTAGCAGCCAAAATTCGACAGCCTATTGGACAACTGTACATGCTGGAGGTATGGCAAGTTTGAGTACCTTACTTGAGCTCTACCTATGCTCATTGGACAGCCAAAATTGTTCAGAGTTGCAAAGCAATATTACTGTCTTGCAGAAGAGTACGGCACATAGAGAGGTGGATCTACACTGATAGGCAGTGAGAGGAGGTGGCCAGGTAGTTCCACTGGATTGACAGCAGGAGGAGGCTTAGTGAGGAGCAGATAGCTGGGTGGTTGTGTTCTGATGGTCAGGTTGGGAATGAGAGTAGTTGTGCGGTTACTGGTGGAGACCTAATTGTACGTACAACAGTTGGCAGAGTTGTTACTTTTGGCTTGGGAGTGTAGTATAGGATAGGGAATCATACCCCTGTCCTGCATACTGTGCACCTTTTACCTAAGTGATTGGATTCAGTACAGTCATGCTGCAGGTGTAAAGTTTCTTCTGCATGTGTCATATGCTAGTAGCAGGCTGATTGTGCTGATGGCACCCCTAGCCAAGGATGGTCGGACATGGTGGATGGAGTGCTATCGATGTGTATGTTTAATTGAACATTTTTTTTTGTCTTTGGGGTGTCCACATTGGAAGTTTTTCACTCTACTTCAATTGTGGAAACTGGGACAGTAATCCACATTGGAAGGTTTTCCCTCAGCTTTTTATTCTGGTGACCGAACAGGTGCCTACATTGGAAGGGTTTTACTCAGCTTCTATAGTGGTGACTGGAACAGGTGTCCATATTGGAAGGTTTTCACTTGTAGACCCTTAGACAAGTGTCCATATGTAAATATTTGATCAATAAGAAGTATTGGGATGCTGGAAAGGATTTATCAGGATAGTCACATCCGTTGCTGTCGTTATACAGTTGCATAGTGGCAATCGGTCGCAATTAGCTTATTTATCTTGGTACATTCGACATTTTGGAATCTGTAATGACAAAAACCTGTTGCGATCTTGCAGCAGTAAACATTTGTCGCAGCTGCACTTGCGACAGGACTATTCCAGCGCACAAGTGGCTATTGGACAGTGAAGACTTTCCAGTAGCCTGGAGGACAGCACAAAGCACATCAAGGAGGCCCCTGGAGGCTGGAGGCCCCCTGATAGGAGATAGTGCATGAGTTGTGCCACTATACATCAGCCCAGAAGCCAGTCCAAGTACCCCCATAGGCAACCCACTAGAAGTCAGTCCAGGAGCCCGTCTAGGCATCCCAGAAGGAACCTCTTTAGGAACCTACGGCTGTAGCACCAACCTGTGATCTTGCCCAGATTTCTGCCTGGAAACCCTCCCAAAGTTATTTGTTTTTTTAATAAACCTGACAGTAGCTTGGACAGGAACCTTGACAGGAGCTCTCCTGGAGTGAATTATTGTAATGGTAGTCTCATTGCTCTGCTGTTATTGTGGGTTAAAATGAGATTTTATTTAATAGAATGCATTGCTATTTTAAAAAAAAAAAAGATTATATAATTAATATCTTATTTTTAAAAAAATTATTTAGGGTGATGTCTTTGTTTTGTGCTACTTTAAGAAGTAATCAGGACCACCTCAGCTTTTGTGATTGAATGGCAAACAATTCAGTCACAGAGAAACAGAGCTTGCAAATCTAATGCTATAATAGTGCTGTATCTGCACGTTTGTCGCAAAAGGATTTGTTTGTGCAACAGAATAGCACATGAATCTCAGATGAGACGGGCTATAAAAAGATGCATGTGTTCATAAAGGCCCCCCATTGTCTTTTAGATATAATATCGACTGGTAGTGTGACTTTATAATCCTTTCAAAAAGTGTTCCTTCTATGAAGCTTGCCATACACAACTCAGATTTTAACTGATTCCTGCTAAAGTCTTGTCCGGGGTTTATGTATCACCCAGATTCCTGTCCTACACCTTCCAGGACCTCTAGTCAGCCCCAGGTTTTATGCCTTACCCTCAAAGGTAATTTAGTGCAGGTGAGGCAAACAGACAGTGCTCTGGAGTAGACAGTCTGCTGGAGCTAAAGGTTGGTAACATGTAGTGCCTAACACTAGGTTTGAGCAGGTTGATAGTTAGGAATGTGTTTGTGGGTAGTTAGTGCTGGGACATGGCTAGGATTTGGCTTGGAGTTTTTGGTTTTGTTTGTGCATGGTACACCACTGTATAAAGCACCAATACATTTCCTACTGTTTTGACTAAAAAAAAGTACTGGTCTGTGCCTTGCAGGATTGCTCAGCCCCAGGGAGCATTGTACCTGCTACCTATGCTGCAGCTCATGTATATGTATGTATGTATGTGTATAATAAATATATATTAACAATAACAAATGTCCAGGATCCAGTGCGACAGTCGCAGCATATTGGAGGCTGTCTTGCAAGATTTGCAACACCAAGCACTCTGCTGAAAATGTTCTAACTAGACGAGCTCTTTCTAAATTTTCAGGCAGGGGATGTTGTGTATAGCCCCAGCTTCTGCTGTGCACATGCAAGCACAGTTTTATATTTCTGTTCAGGAATGGACTGGGCCATGGAGCAAGGAGTTATCTACCCCCCCTGGCTGGTATCTCAGACTACAGAGGGCTGATATGCCTGGTAGTGAATTCCTGGTTCCCTGTTCTGTGGTTTCTCTTGCTGACCCACATGTCACTACAGAACAAAGTAGTGATGTACAGGCTGCTAGACTGAACCAATGAGGGGGAATCTTAACCCTACCAGAAGTTATAATTTCTGAAGTTTCTTTAGGCAGCTATTTTTTTTTTTTTTTCTTACTGCTGCAGCGATTGGTGGTGTGGTTAGTGGAAGAGGTGAGTATCTAAGTGGTGTGTGGGGTGTTTTATTATTTTTTTTAGTACTTTGTGACAGCCATGTCAGCATGTGTGTTCGAGATTCCACTGTATTAATGACCTTATTCCCTCCTTCGTGTGTGTGTTAAGTGGGGATGTACCCATATCGCTGCAGATACTGGGCAGTTTCACAAGGACTCTAACTTGTGAAAATGCCCTAATACTAAGTGCCGATACCGGTGCTTTTATACTAAAGCTGGCGCTGTAAATAAGTGCCAGGCTTCACAGGAAGGCTGCCGAGGTCCCTAGCAAAGTCATGGCAGCCTTCCAGTGAAAGCCTGTGCTTGTTTATAGTGTAGGCCAAAAATCTCCTCCTCCACACCTCCACCCGCACAGCCCATTATGGACCCTTCATAGTCATCAGAGTCTACACAGCCCAGCACATTGCCCACTGTAGACCCTATATAGCCACCAGTGAGTCCGTACAGCCCACCATGGACACCGCATAGCCACCTGAGTATATACAGCCCACCATGGACCCCGCATACCCACCTGAATGCTCACACAGCCCACCATTGACCCTGCACGTCCACCTGAGACCCTGTAGAGCCCAACTGAAACCCAGCAGCGCTTACCTGAGAATGACCCCTGCAGCGCCCACCTGAGTGACCCCGCACATACCATACACCCTGCAGAGCCCACCATAGTATCTCTATGGTGGGCTCTGTAGGGTCTCAGGTTGGCTGTCGGGGTCCCTTTCCCTGCACACTGTGTTCCTCTTAGCTTTAACCCCCGAACTGCCCGCTGCTGGGACCCGGCCTCCTCTGCTGCTGGGCCCAGGCTGCCTCCTACACCAGGCCCCCCTCTGCCCCAGGCCCCATAGTGACTGTGTGGGTTGCTCTGGTGATTGTTAAGCAATCGGGCCTTATACTGATGAAAATCGTACATGCACTTTTTATGATTATACATTTCAACACACCGTATCGTAGAGGGACTTTAAAATCCCTGCATAACTTTCAAATTGTGTGTGGTGTTTTTTTACAACTAGATTTAAAAAGTGTTTTTTAGGAATTAGTACACCTGTCATCTGAAAATGCTTGTTTGTCTGTCATGTTGACTTGGTGTCAATAATTTAGTAACTGACCCAGAAGTTTTTGTTTTTTTTGCTAGTCCTATGCCTATTCAAACCAGACTCAGCCTGGTACTCGACACTTTCAGAAAGGCAGATATTGGCAGCCCCAAGAGTCTTGACAGGTGTACTTTATGGCGCCTGACACTGCCTTGTTAAATAGTGGTGAATATCTTTGTGCTTTTTGTTCATGCCAGTATTTTATATTTAAAATTTGTCTTCCTTGCCGCAGTAATGAAGCCAGTGCAAGGCAGCCCAGTTTCTGTCACAATGCAGGAAGCTTTTGGCTGTGCGGTGGAAAATCGCTTCTTTCAGCTCCAAGACGATGACTGTGACCCCTTAGATCTTCTGCATCAGGCATCAGTTGAAAGTGGCCAGCGTAAGAAAAAAGATGCGGCATCAGCAAAAAAAACAGGTAACCAAAAAGGGAACAAGAAGGAATCTCAGAAGGAAAGGAAGACAATTGTTTCCACCACAGAAGTTCCAGGTATGTTTAAAAAATAAAAGCCTCTTGCTATTGTCATTGTAAGCATTCAATAATGTGAAATGTATGGTGTCCTGGAGCTTTACCTCCACATTGTTACTGAAACTTACATGATGCATACATTTCCAAATACAACATTGATTATTTTTGGTGCAGGAGAAATGCTGTCAACAATTTCCCTAGAAGAGTGTGAATCTAATTTATTTAATGCATGTTATTTACCTGTGAAAGCCTCCTTGTAGAAATATAAAAACCTTGAGACTGCTGCTGGGCACTGACATCTTGCTGTCATGTCAGCATAGCTTTCACTCAAGCGACTCTATAGTGTGCCCCTCCTCCCCCAGCAACTACAATAGTCAAAGTTTCTAGTCAATCTGTGGGATCTTTTGAAAGTTTTGTCAGGGTTGACTCTGCCCACTTCTGAACCTCTGCAGACTTGGCCCTTTAAAATTCCTCACCTTTTTAAGACTGCTTTTCTTTTAGCTATAACCTTAGCCAGGAGGGTAGGCACCTACAAGTTTTACCAATCAAAGAACCTTTTTCTATTGGTATTGCCGGTCATGTTAGACCCGGACCTGTTGTATCTTCTAAAGATGGCTGGCAAATTCCTTAAGTATTAAGACCTTTTTACTGCCTTTTTGTGAAAATGAAAAAAACTGAGGAGGAATTTTCATTCACCTAGGTGTAAAAAGGTCTGTCTTGTCTGTCTTGTCTGTCTTGTCTGTCTTGTCTGTCTTGTCTGTCTTGTCTGTCTTGTCTGTCTTGTCTGTCTTGTCTGTCTTGTCATCAAATGTGCAAGGCAGCGGTTTGGTCAAGCCAGAATACCTTCTTGAAGTGCTGTCACAGCAGGACCTTGTCTTGCAAGCAGTGGTACTACCTTGAGATATCGTATACTTGTTCTTCCTCGCGCATAGCTGTCCTGAAAGGTGAATGAAGAAATTCCCAGTTACTTAGCGGTAATGGTATTTCTACGAATCTTCCTAGATAGCTGCCTTGTTCCCACCCATGGTTTTTATGTTTGGTTAACTCTTATGAGTAGTAGGATTTTTTTTTCTCGTGGTTTACCCCTTGCGCTCGTGGTGGTGGGAGCCTACTTTACACATGTTAGCTGTCCTGGAAGATTCCTAGAAATACCACTAAGTCTAACTGGTGAACCCCCCCAACTTTACTTCCTTTTTAAAGGTGTCAGAACTGTCTAGCAGGTTTCCTCTAGCACAAAAATCTATCTAACCAGAGTAGGAAATACATTTAGAAGTTTTCCTTGCCATATTGGGCATTCACAGTTGTATTTTCTCCACCAAAAGAAATGCAGCTTCAGGGATTTATTTGCTTTAACTGCTCTTTGGTTGACATGTTGGGTTGCAGAGGTCGTCACTGGGGGTAAGACTACGCATCTACACCAGCAGAAGCACCTTAAAAGGTTCTGTATGGAATCCACTTGGTCTGTCATAGCCTCCCTTCATCAAGCAGACTTTTTGGCTTCTAATGTACGGTATATGTCCCTATTTTTCCAGCACATGACTGATTTCTTCACTTTCCTTTTATCCGTGTTTTGTGGCCCTGCCTTCGCTCTATCCTCTGCACCCTGTGTATTCATCAAGGTTTTAGCCCTTGTGTTTGCCTTGTTATGCTCCCAGGACATCCCCAATGTGGGATATCTGGATAACCTACTGCTGGGGGCCTAGTTGGCACAGGTCCTGACCAATAATGTGGTGTGGACAGTTCATACCTAGAAAAGGTATATTTTGATCTCATCCTGGACATAGCTCAAACTCATAGCTTTCATCAGGAAAACTTGGCTCCCCCTCCAAGAAGCAGTCCTGTTTGCTCTCGTTTCACCCCAGGCCATGCAGCTCAACATCTGGGACACATCTGTTCAGTCAATGGACACTGATTCGCTGAACACCAATGATCAAGGTTTTTTTTGGCCTAGTGGCTCAGGCATGTAGCTCTGGAGTTGAGTAAATCCATCAATGCCAGAAAATTGGAGTACATTGTCTACAAGGGAGGAATTTAAGTCTTGAAGCAGCAAGAAAAGTGGAAAAGGTTCCTGTCCCTCAAACACTGCATGAATTGAGAAAGGGATTCTGATGATACTCAAAGTTGGAAACTAGCCCAAGTGGATGAGGTACTGACCTGATTAGACTCCTCGCAGATGCTCTGTAGACTCTTCAGATTGACCAGATCTTCTGTCCTAAAAACTGGCTCATCCTGTTTTTTATGGCTGAAGCCCAGGCCTTGAAGAACAGGGGCCTCTTGACTCAGATTCCCACAATGTTGAAGCCAGGAAGTTCACTTCCTGAAGATTCGCCATTGCACTAAAGTGACAAATCCTGAACTATTTATAATGGGGCTTGAATCGGCAATTGGCCTGTGGTACTATCAAGGGTCAGATCTTGGTGCTTCACTTCTTAGCGGTCCTATTCCAGAGACCACCAGTGTCCTGTTCTTTAGATTTTTGTATGAAGTGTCCCTTGTGTAGCTCCCCTATGCACACACCTGTGGCTCTGTGGGATTTGAAACTGCCATTTGATTGGGCATGTTTCCCTTTCCACTCTAGCTCACAAGTTGTTACTTGTCTCCAATACTAAATGCAAAGTGTGTCTGAACTGGCATCCTGTAGAGAATCTTTTCCAGTCTTTAAACAAGGTGGTATTAAGGCCTAAAGCCTTTTCTTTCAAAGAGGTTTCAGCTATTTATCCTCAACCACCACCTTGTGCTTTTCCCCCCACCCCCTGGAGATTTCTCTTCATTGTTTGGATGTAGTTCATGCTGTGCATGCCTGCCTCGCACCCACTGCTTCCATTAGAATGACTAACTCCCTCTTTGTCATCCCTAATGGTCCCCTCAAAGAGTAACCAGCTTCTTTCCACCATCTCTTGGTAGCTCAGACTAAATGACCGATGAATTCCACTTTTATGGTGACTATCTGCCCATAGTATATGGGGCTTGCAGGAGGGATTCATGGTTCTGCATAGGCAGCAGAGATGCCATTGGATTCTTAAAAAATGCTGCAAATGCAAAATACTGGCAGTGACAGGGTTGTCAGTTGGACTGGCTGGAACCGCTAGTTGTAGGAGAGGTCAGTAGGCCGTATTTGGGGTTTGTAGTTTTATAGACACGGATACCACTTTGGTTTCTCCTGATACTTTTTCTTTACAATCTGGACACAACAGCAAAGCAGGTTGGAACTCGTAGCTGTACAAAAATGTCAATTATTTGTAGTAATGGAGACAAAACAAACTGGTCGTGGTTAAAAACAGGAAAAAAAGATGCAACAAATGGGTTTAGGGCTGATATGCTGCTCTATGGGTAAGGACTGGTGTCTGTTTTTGTTTGCATTAGAAGGATTTTGCAATATCCTACAGGTTTATAGAAATTCAAAATGCAGGGAAAAAAAAGTCAGCTGGAGATCAGAAGCGCCGATTTTCTAAATGGTCTCAGAAGTCTCACTGTTGTCACTGACACAGGCCTGAACAGGGATTTATCCTATGGCATGTTGTCATTACAGTGTTTTATATAATTGGCATAACCGTGTTTGATTGGTGATACATGTACTTATTAAGCAAATTGTTTTGCATTCTTGCTTTGGAGCATATTTGCTATAAGGTGGCATTATGCTTGACATTCACTTGAATGAACCTCAATGTTCAGACTCTACCCACTAGAACAGAAATGTGTGAATTGTAAATGTGCGTTGAATGGATCTTATCAAACTGATTTTCTGCCAAGTCTGGGTCTGGCTGCAGAGTGGGGTGGGCCCTGTTACATAGTTAGTCAGGTTGAAAAAAGTTTGTGCAGAGGCAGCCAATCGGTCATCCTGTCTTACACAGTGCCTACCTTTTGCCATGGCAAGACCCAGAAGGTCTGCTGGGACATGTAAGGACCATTCTGGTTGGCAGTTTGGAGACTTCTTTTTTTTTTTTTCTAGAAAAGCTATATCAAGAGAAAGCTTAAGTGAGGATACTTTTTCTGGGTTTGTCTGCTTTAAGTGCCATTTAAGCTGGCTTTATTTTTTTTATTTTTTTTCCCCCTCCTTCAGAAGAAAAACTGCTTTCTCCCATCCATGCTAAACTGCGTTCCACCTATGGATTATTGTATTGTGATAGCGATGGGTGTGCTACTGTCAGTAAACCTGAACAATGACTGCAGCAGCTTTACTTCTAAATACTGACATGTCAAAAATAACCAGTTCCACTGACTAGTAGTCTTTGTTCTTTTTGTATATATCTTTGCACTGCTGCATTTTGTGTCTGTAAAGTATATTAAAATAGTGTGTGTATATGTAATAAGTGCTGTTGAGTTTTAATATATGGTGACTGTCCTTACTGTATGCATCCGCTTTACAACATAAAGCAATTTTCTCTCCCGTTCATTGAAGGACACAGGCAACAGATCGTAGATCCTGAATGGTAGGGTAATATCGCCACCTGCAGGAGAAGGACGCTAGGCACAAAACTAAAGACCAATTACAGCCTAGGGGCGGCCCCTTCGCCAAGTGAGGATGAGGCTGCGTCTACGCTCCTGGTCCAGGAACGTGAATTGGTCTCGGCGCTGTCAGGGAGACCCTTAAAATGGAGGACGTTGCCAGCACTTCCACGCTGTCGCACGTGCAGTTTGGGCCGCATGTGTGTCTGCGTTCTGTCACGGTGTTTCCTTACATTCCTTTGTTTGATGATTTCATTTCTGAGGGGTGGGAATGGCCTACTAAGTCCTCTGCGGTTCCGAAACGGTTCTCGGTTCGCTATCCTTTTGAGGAGGATTTTGTGTCTAAGTGGTCTTCGCCACCGGTGGTGGACCCGCCGGTCTCATTTAAACGAGGCCACGATTATCCGGGTGGAGGATTCTCCGTTCTTTAAGGATCCTTCCGATAGGAAGGCTGAGGCGCTTTTGCGGTCCCTGTACTCGGTCTCCGGCGCTCTCATACGTCTGGTCTTGGCTTCGGCTTTGGTCTCTCGACTCTAACTGAGTGGGCTAAAATGTTACATCAGGGTCTTGAGGAGGAGAACGTCTCCCCCGCCTTTGTGGAATGCTGGGCCTGCGTTATGTCTGTGATTCGGCTTGGATGCGGCGCCCTTGGTGTCGATGTCAGCGGTGACGCTTCGCCGTTTGCTCTGGCTTCAGTGCTAGTCGGCAGACCAGGCTTCCAAGTAGGCTCTTCAGGAACTGCCCTTTACTGGGGACCGTCTGTTTGGTTCCACCTTGGATGAGATCATTAAGGATCTGACGGGGGTAAGAGTACCTTCCTCCCCCAGGCGCGCAAGAAGGAACAGCGCCGGAAGCCTGGGCCTACTTCTTTTTTTTCGCCCCGCCCTCCGACAAGGGCGGTAAGTTTAACAAACCCTCCTCTTCCCAATCCTCCCAGCGTCCGTGGCAGCCAAAGTCTGCCAGAAGCTCCGGCAAGCCCCAGTCCGCATGAAGGTCGGGCCCCGACTCCGGGTCCTGGGGTGGGGGCCGCCTTCGGCTCTTTGCGGATTTTTGGCAGTCCCACGTCTCCGACTCTGGGGTAAGCGCGAGGTGGACAGGTTTTGTGACCAAGGCCCTGGATCCTTGGGCGGAGGCCGTGGATGCCCTGGTGGCTCCTTGGGGTCCTTACGGTCTGATTTACACCTTTCTTCCACTATGTCTGTTGCCTCGGCTGCTTCATCGGATCGCGGTCAAGGGCGTCACCGTCGTCCTCGTGGTTCAGCTTGTGGTGGACGCCCCGTGGCGTCTGCCTCTGCATCCCGATCTTCTGTCCCAGGGTCCTGTGTTCCATCCTTCTTTACAGTCGCTGGCTTTGACGGCGTGGCTGTTGAGAGCCAGGTCCTGAAGGACCGGGGGTTGTCCGATGCGGTCCTTTCAGAGCGCGCAAAGCGGTTTCTGGAAAAATTTACCATCGCACGTGGAGGGCCTATTTTGCCTGGTGTGGGGCTGGGGCCTTGTCCCCGCGTTTATTCTCCATCTGCAGAATCCTTGCGTTCCTGCCGTAGGTTGTGTCGGCATTCCATCTGAATGAGGACATTGGCTTACCTTCCCTGTGTCCAAAGCCGGTTCATAGGAAGGAGCGTGCGCTCCACTGTTTGGATGTGGTTCGCGCTCTTCGTGTTTATTTGGAAGCTACGGCTTCTTTCCGCGGGACCGACTCCCTGTTCGTGCTGACGGAGGGTCCTCATAAGGGTTGGAACAGTAGAAAGGCATCTATGCCTTTCTACTGTTGGTAGCCGCCGACGCGGCCCAACCCTTATGAGCAAAATTCCCCTAGGCTGTAATTGGTCTTTAGTTTTGTGCCTAGCGTCCTTCTCCTGCAGGTGGCGATATTACCCTACCATTCAGGATCTACGATCTGTTGCCTGTGTCCTTCAATGAACTGAGAGAAAAGGATTTTACGGTGAGTACAAAAATCCTATTTTGGGGGAAACCTAAAGGTATGTAAATAAGTTTTGTTCTAGTAAATATAACCAAACCATTTTAATGGTATATGTTAAGTGCAAAATTGTGTGAGTGTCTGCAGTGTTACATTTTTGTTGTGTTTTGGATATACTTAAGGCAGCCTCTAACCAGTTGAACCCCTTTAGGACCGAAGAATGCTCCGAAACCAACTTTGCAGAAAGTAATTCAGAATGAAAACACTGGTGCTGAAGTGAAAGTGGACAGAACGGAGCGCAGAACTGCATTCAGGGAGTTTCGTCCAAACATCATTGAAAAACCCATGGAATACAGCATTGACAAGTATGTCAAACCTGTTGACAGGTTGGGTGGAGGGTGCTGGGGTTTGTTTGCATATGGTTTTGAAGTAAGTGGAACCTAAGTCTAATATACTTCCCATGCACGCTAGGGTCAGCTGAGGTGGAAGATGAGTAGAAAAATCATGCCACTGTTTCTTATCTTTAGGCCACTTCTTCAGGGCTTCTTGCTTCCAGTGTAATTTGGGAGGTTTGGCATCGGCAGACTTTCTCCTGGTCTCAAGTGGGAGGCTTTTAGACCATAGGTTAACTTTAAAGAAACCTGTACTGAGGGAGATGTGTCAACTGGCATTGCCGGTCTGTCCTTCTGGAAATGCTGGTTGGCTGGCAAAGTGCATTTTTACAGGAGTTTGTTTCCATTTTAGCTCTAAAACTGAGCCATCTTTTTGGTGATCAGCACTGAAAGCTGCAGACCACACACAAATTGGGACTTAAATGGGCTAACTGAGTGTTCTAGCCACTACACTTGTGGGTGCCTTAACAGGCTAATCTCCATAATGGTGTATAAGAAGGAAAACTGAGGGTATGTCAAAAAGTTACAATTTTACACATTTTAATTCTTTAGAACTACTGAAGTGTCCAATCAGCGCTGCATGACGGAATAAATGTCAAAGTACCGCAGCGCTGAATACTGAAAAATGGCCTGGATGGGAAGGGGGTTTAACACCGCGGATGTCAACTGGTTAAGGGGAAAGTTTTTTGTTTAAAATTTTTTTCTTTTTTTTCTTTCTCTTTCATTCCCTTTTCTCTTTCCCTTACATAAGCTTTGAGAAGGAAAAGCAAGTCAGAAGTTGGGTTGCAAACCAAAGAGGGGGCTTGCGTGGCAGAGGAAGAGGTGGATTCCCACGTAACATGGAAAATGATAACCAAAGAGGCAAGCGTGAGTTTGACAGACACAGTGGAAGTGACCGGGCGTGAGTATGCTACAAAATTCTATGCTTGCATCCCGTTATATTTATAATTTTAAGGCATTACTTTCAAAGCACAATTGACATTTTCATGCCTTTCTTCCTAAGGTATAATTTGCATTTGACTTATAATTCTTTTTTTAATCCTATTAGTAGTAATGCAGAGGTACCAGACCCTGAAACACATTATGACCTATGTGGGATGGGATGTGCAACGGCTTTTACCATCAGCCATATGGTATTGGCCACTTTTTTCAAATGCGGGTAGACTCGGAATAGATTTTATGGAGAACTCTTGTGCTCCTCCACAGCAAGTCCTTGGTGTTGTATTACCTTTTTGTTCTAGCCTACAGGAAGGTCCTCCTCTGTAGCACTAATGCATAAGAGTACTTGTGGTAGGGCTAACCCATGGGACTTCTGGTGCCACTCCTGCCATTTTCATATGATGATTTCTAGAGGTGCCCCAAAATAAATTTTAAAACCGCAATGAAGAAAAAATGTTGGCCCAAAAATGTTTTTTTTTTTTTTATCTTTTTTTAGAAACGTTTTTTTTCTAATATATTTTTCCCTTTTTACTTTTAGGGGCTTCGGGGAAATATTAGGCATCTAAACAGACCTCTGATATTTCCCTTTGTTAAAATAGAAAAAGAGATTGAACACAATCCTTTTTTTTTTTCTTTTTCTGCAGTCCGTTATAAATGAACAGGAATCCTCCCTATACTGAGTGTTTCTGTTCATTCATAACATGAGGACATAGTGTGTTTTTACTATAACCATAATCATGAATGAACAGGAAGTGATGTAGATCTCTCCCTTTCATTTATAATTGAGGTTATAGTAAACATATTATGTACAAACACTCGGCGATTACTGATCACTGAGTGTTCGTACTTTGCTCTCCATCCTGACAGCTGTCGCGAGGGGTGTGGGAGGAGAGCTCAGCCTCCTGTGACAACGCTGGTTGTCTCCCCACACACCGTTCTGCCGATTTGTGACCGGAGGCTGAATGGTGCGGGGAGGAGAGACGCCAGCCACTCACAGCGCTCTCTCCCTCAGCGCTCTGCCGCCTGTGACTCTCCTCCCTGTTGGGACACAGAGCAGCGCCCAATGGGGAGGAAAGAAAGCAGGGATGCACCACTATATCGGCAGAAAAATGGCACATTTTCGGACAATATATCGGTGCATCCCCAATGATTTCAATAAGTGGACTCCTTAAGATGTGCTGTGATTTTTCTTTTCTTTGTATCCTCTTTTGTTCATGCTTTTGAAGGTTATTGAAACAGCTGTTTAGAGAATAGACCTTTTTGTCCAACTATGCTTTCCACAATAACACATGTACTATTATAAAATCATGTTTCCTTTTGGACACATGTTAAAATCAATGTCATCACTGGAATCTTGATGCACCCAGTCGAATCACTGTTTTGTGGTCAATGTGACCTATTTGTCAGGTTGCATATATAAAGGGAAGCTTGTGTTGTATTGTGTCATCTAGCATTGTTAAATCTGCTGAAAGCCGATATAGACAAATCATTTAGGAGTCAGAATGCACTCCAGAAGCTAGGGGAAGGTGCTGCCATTGACCACAATATAAAAGGTTTAACGTTGATTACTCTTCTGTGACCCTTTTTGACAGCACGGCCATGATAATGGGTCTGCCTATTTGAAAGTACTGGAAATGGGAGATATTAGGTTGCCCTAACACCAGCTGATTTTCTGCCCCTAAATAGGATAGGGAGGAGGGTTGCTCATGTGTGTTTTGGAGTGTTCCTGATCCCCCTCTATGGATATGTTTTCTGTTGGATGGCAACTGAAAGAAGACTGGCGTCAGTCCTGGCACCTGTCTTCTAGGTCCCAAAACTCAATCTCTTGGCAAGCAGCATATAGAAATCTGGTTTAATTTGAATCCATGGATACTACAGGTCATCCAGATGGGCTACAGTCTGGAATTCAAGGCCCAGCCATCTCCTGGTTTTGAAAGTGATCTCCTGCTTCCCCTCTGATCCAGGCGCTTCACTCCAACCTGTTTACTGTCCACAAAGGGGGGGGCGGTCTGCCCTGTTCTCAAAATCTGTAAGGGGTTTCTGTAAACTGTCCAGAAATTCCATATGGAATCAACCCATTCTGTCATTACCTTGCATCATCTGGGAGGCTTTCTAGTGTCATTGGACATCAGGGATGAATATCTGCACATCCCCATTTTTAATAGTCCACACTTAGACTAATTGTTAATCAGTTAGCTTAAAGCGATTGTTTTCTATCTATAGTAGAGTAAAAGCCGAAGACAAGCGGGGCGGAGGTGGACCTCACAACTGGGGCTCAATTAAAGATGCTTTCAGGTACAGCATGATTATGCTACAAGTTTGCATATGAAAAGGTCTTCCCAGAAAAGCCTTTAGATAATGTGTAACAAAGTGAATTGGTTTAACATGTAAAGAGCAAATTGATGTGTGGCTTAACATGAAGCGGTATGCGTGATTGAAAGCATTGCAAGCTCTCATGGCAAGTGTTCATTTTAAATATATAATCTAAATTAGAACTTTTATTTTAGTCACCATAACCTACATCCCATTTATCCTAGTCCATTTATTTGGGCTATATAACTAGCTACATTTTGATGTCTTGTGTTCAAGTGGTATAAAATCTGAGTGTTTTAAGCTTGTACAGTGTACCAATGTTGTATTCTGCATCTTCTGGTAGTGAGGAAGAGCCTGTACCTGTAGAGACTGTAGCTGAACCTCTTGAGACAGAAGAGGAACAAGATGCCAAGTAAGTAAGCAAGAAATATAAGAACTGCTAACGTGAGGGTTTTTTTTAACTTCTGACACTTGTTATACTTCTCATGTCTGTTTTTTGTAGGATTCCTGAAGAGGGCACTGAAGATTATGTTCAAGAAATGACATTAGATGAATGGAAATCTATGATGGACCAAAGTAGGCCAAAAACTGATTTCAACCTCCGCAAGCCTGAATCCTCTGTGCCTTCTAAAGCTGTAGTTATCCACAAGTCTAAATTTGATTATGTAAGCTATGGACTCTATCTTTTTTTTATTCGGTTAGTCTTTCTAAGTGCATATAGGATGTGTAACAGTGGCCACAGCATTCACTGACAAGTCTCGTGCGAAATGCCATTTACCTAAAGAAATCATCTTTTACTGAACACTAGCCAATGGGCAGTACGGCTTTGACCTACAGGATTATAGGACTTCACTTGGTACCAAATGCAAGTAAGAGAATCTGTAAGTTCTTCTGCTTACTACTTCAGTGGCAAGGCTAATTGGGTGTTGTAGGCTGAAGCCATATTGTCCAGGGTTGGGTTTTCGGAGTTGCTAAAGAATTTGGGATGCTTCAAAAATTCAGAAAGTCAAGTGTTTGTGGATATTTCTGCCAAGTGAAAATGGGATTACCTTTTGTCCTTTCTCCTTTTTTTAATGAGTCCTAGATCTGATAACAAGCCCCTATGTGATGGCATTGAGAGGAGACAGGTTCTTTTTATGGAGACAATAGGGGGTCTATTAGACCCTGATGTCTCCTCTGCCCTCCAATACAGATCAAGCACAAGATTGTGCTTGATTGCCTGTTTACCCTGCACTTCAGCTGTGTTTGTAACCGCTCTAAAGGGCTGAGTGCACTGCTTCAGTGATGACAGAGTAGATCGGGAAATGGGACGTTCCTCGGTCTTCAGCTTTCCATCCCAGCACTGTTTGTTGTGGTCCAGAGTTCCCCCAGAGGAGCGAGCAAGCCCAGAAACCATGATGTATTCCTCTGGCGAGGAAGTCTCCTACACTGATTAGGTTTGTAGGGCTCTTCCTTAGTCTTTCAGGCTGGCATCCTTTGTTGGGATCTTCCAATGCAGCAGGAGGAAGAAGTTTTCTAGTAGATATTAGCTAGACATGTGCACTGCCAAAAAATTTGTTTCGTTTCGTTTTAAATTCGGATTTGTGTTATTTCGTTTTTCGGGATTCGGGTGTGAAAAAGTCAATTCGGACGAAATTCTGTAGCGGTAGTTCGAACGTTCGTTTCGTTTTCTGTTCTTATTCGTTTCTTCGTTTCGTTCGTGACATTTGAGGGGGAAAAATATTTTTCTCCTTCTCTAATGTCACTTTGCTCCAACGAACGAAACGAATAAGAAACGAATAAGAACAGAAAACTAAACGAACGTTCGAACTACCGCTACCGAATTTCGGAAATGGAAATTCGGATTCGTTTGCATTCGTTATGTCTGTAATTCGGATACATCCGAATTTCCGAAAATTCGTCCGAATTTCGTTTCGGAACGAAACGAATCGCACATGTCTAGTGGGCACAAGTAATTTGGCAGCTGTACAGCGGCCCAGATGACATGTACTTTGACATGACTTGCCTGGTTAAATACTTTTTTTTATTTTTAGAAGACAATTTTTAAAATTTTATGTTTGAGTCCAACTTCAGACTGAGCAGTTTGATAAAGGATGAGTCCATCACATGTATGAATATTTCATATTGACAGATTCTGTTTTGTAAACCGGCTGTAAATGGAGCTTTCTGCCCTCCCTAATCCTTTCAGTGACTAAATATTAATGTACAGTATTTAGTCTTTACCTAACAAAAGGAATATGGACTTTAAGAAAAATGTGCACAAAGTGTGTACACTCCCTTTGTTTTATTTATCTTCTAGTAAATGTCAGTGTTTTCCCCAGTATATTATGCATCTGTACACTGCCCTTTTTTTAATGCCTGTACATCTTGTTTGACACCAGAATATCAAGGATGATGACTACCAATATGGCCTCCGCAAACCTGTGAATGATATCACAAGCCAGCTGGATATCAATTTTGGAAATCTTGCTCGACCAAGCCGTGGGGCAAGAGGTGGAGGCCGAGGCCGTGTTAGAAGAGAAGAGGTGTTGCCACACGAAGTCCTAAATGTATGTGAAGCATAATCTTAAATCTGTGCTAATGTATTGTGCTGCTAGATTTAGGAAACTTACCCTGCCCCTCTATTCTAGGTTTCTGTATCTTTTAACGCAGGTACTGGAGGCATCTCTGTAAAAGAAGCTTGCCGTCTAGAAAGCCTGAAGTTTGGGGCAGTCCTTTTTATTGGAAGCTTTCATTCCAACTTAAGGCTGACCATGGGTGGCATGATTGGTAACGGACTGAGGTGTGACTAGTAGGCCAATTCAAAATGGAATGTAGACTTTTGAACATCTCTCATTTCCCATGTACTGTAGCTAGCCATATGCATCAGGTTGCTGCACATGTACACAGGCCCATGTGAGAATTGGCTTTCCTACCTTATTTATAATATATTTTTTTTTATGGGAGCATTGTATCACTACAGAACTTGCTGTATTTTGTAGAGACCATTTACCCCTATTTGACATGCATGTAAAATGCACATGCGTGAAATCTCGCATGCCCCAGGTGACATTCCAGGTATGTATAGTATTTATAGCAGACAGGAAAATGTATGTATAGGTATTGGCGTACCACAGGTTTGTGTGGAGACATGTTCTGGAATTATTGGCTGTAAACTCAAAATGAATGCTTGGAGTAGACTGTACCCTTTAACAGTATAGTCATTTTATTTTTTAATACAGTATGTTGGACCACATCTCAATTTTTAATGCTACTGCATAGTACTTCCACACCACCCTGACATTTTGTAATTTTGAAATGGACGCATTGCCAATGGGTCTTCCCATGGTTGGTTTTTGGATGGGACTTGCAAGTGCACAAATCTGATTTTCAGAAGACCTCTGAAAGCCTTTGCTCTATCTAAATGTGCATTTTTTCCCCCCGTCTTCCTAGGTGCAGGACTTTGCTCTGAATCCAGATGACCCTGATGACTTTCCTGCTTTGTGTTAGTTGGACTTCTGAAGTTTTTCTGCTATTCTAAAGAGACAAGTAGCTGTTCATGATTGTGGGGGAAAGGTGTGTCCAAGTCTACAGGACTGTTCTTTTTCTTGGTGTGAAACTCTTGCAGCTGAAGTATAGAATACCTGCACTGAAATGAAAAAAAAAAAGTCCCTGACTTCATCAGGACACCAGGTTTCCACTTCTCGTGAAGAGGTTGTAAAATATTACTGTGTATAGAAAAGTGTAATGCCAAAGACCTTTTAGACTGAAGTCCTGTAGATATGCAAGCAATGCTGCTTTTCCCTGCTTCAGTTTAAAGAACCTATTTTATGCCACAATGCAGCACTCTTGAATTGTTGAAAAAAATTAAACTTATTATGCAAATTTTGTGTGTCTCTATTACAAGACTTAACATTTTAACCCAATGAATTGTCTCCCAGAACAGTTGTCAAAGCTGCCAGTGTGCTTATTTCAGCTCTCAACTGAACTTCGCTCTAAATAGTCTAAGATGGTACCTTCCTTGGCTGTAAAGGATAGGAGGGTATGGTTCCACTTCAAGTGAAACTGTTGTGTTTTGTTCTCACATCTGTGACAGACCATCACTTTTGTCATGAATTCAGTAAACCTTTCAAATAACCATAATTTATTGGGAGAGAAGATTTTAAAAGACCAGTCACCCAGAAAGAGCAGCAGTGGCTGGTCTTTATTAAAGGAAGCTCCTGCACAGAGGTAGTCTCACACTGGATTATTGCACAGATCTGGAAGAAATACACTAAGCACCCCAAGATTAAATAAGAATATATATGGCTTTTCTTTTTAGACTTTGCTTATCCCCAAGTTCATCTTTAAGAGCTTTCAGTTGGCATGTCACTTTGGGGTCTTCAACCCCTTGAGCAGCCAGGTAGGAGTTCTCCCAATTTATGATTCAAGCTGTGCCAGTGCACTTATTAATGGATGCCATTTGTCATTCCTGGTTGACAAAACAAATTTCTCATCACTACCAATTGTCATTCTAGGCTAATGGCTGATTACCTTATTTACTTAGGTGTAATCTCTTCTGTCAAGACTGTCATGATGAATAACTTCTAATGGAGATGAGAGACGGTGGGTTAGTGGGTAATTAAAAAAAAGTATGTTGCCCATCTTTACAAACTTGACTGCAGCTTTATGAGATTTGCAAGTTTTATTCTCACAGTTGTTGCTGTATACTTGGCAACATTTTGGAAGTTTTTAGCGTCGGGTTTACATTTTTTAGGCTGGCAATGCAATCTGATATCCATTCTAGAACAAGGGCATTCTTTTGACACGAGTTAAATGGATTGTTTAGCGTTCTTTGGTAAACCTAAAAAAAGATTGTAAAGTGATTGTACAATTATTATAGTGTATGATCAACTTCTTTAGTGCTACATCTGGCTACTAGAAGGAAACTTCCAAGCCAAGATAGAGCATTTGGCTGTATCTTGGCATGGTCAGAATTTCTGACCTTTTGTCAGGTCAGAAATTCAGTTTCTGAAGACTGTGCCAATGGCAGAATAGTCAAGGAAATTTAACCACTAGGTGTTGTGCCCTTGCTGGCCTGGAATGCTGCAACAATGGATTAGTGTCTCACGGGGTATGTCCAGCTGGTAGTAAGACCATAAGGGAAGTGGTATCTTGTTGAGCTGTTGGAAGAGAGGATCACCCTTGGCATACACTTGACGTTAAAGCTAGGACTATGCAGGGGATTGCACATTTTTGTACTTTACAGCTCATCTATATGCTTTATTTATTTTAGTCACATGGTCTTTTATCTTGCAGTATTTTACACTGATTTTGATTGTGATATCCCAAGAATAGCGGGTCCAAAAGTTATAATTTCAGCTACTTCCCTATTGTGGATATGCTCTGAATTATTGGCAGCACTTTGACATAACGTCGCATAATGTATTGGGAGAATTAAATGCACTGTGGCTATTTGCCAGTGGGGCGCCCAGTATTGTAGAATATTGACAGCATACTGACCAAGAGTACCAGTTAATGTGAGAGCATACAGCCACTGCTGATCTCACCTAGCAGTTCCAGAACATTGTAGATCAATTAAAAAGTTACATCTTTATGGAAGCTGCATGGAGTTGGCCCTTTTGACTTTTTTTTAATTTTATTAGAAAGTGGCCATTGCAGGAAAGAATGTCCTTCCAAGGTCTCCCACAGTGTGTGGGAGTACACAACTTCGGCACTACAGCTGCTGTGAAACTACAAGTCCATGAGGCATGACTACCAGAGACAAAACCATGATGGTATTTGTAGTTTCACTCAGTGGTGGTGGAACAAAGAGCCCTGGTGTAAGTTTTTTTTTTTTTAAAGGGGCTAGGGCAGGACTGGATCTCTTGCTGCACTCACACCCCCCCATGGTCTCTGCACCAAGGGAACTTACTCTAATGGCTCCCCTCATACTTGCTCACTATTTTATACAATATACAGACATGCACTGAGTGGCCAGATTATTCAGTACTTCGTTGGGCCACCTTTTGCCTTCAAAACTGCGGCGATTCTTCTTGGCATTGACTCAACGAGATGTTGAAAGGTGATGCAAGGAATCTGACACCATGCCTGATGAATAGCACTGTTCAGTTCTGTGAGATTTGATGGCTGTGGAACCAGCTGCCTGATGGCTCTTTCAACTTTGTCCCACAAATGCTCAATTGGATTGAGATCTGGTGATTGTGGGGGCCACCTAAGCATGGTAAAGTCTCCCTCATGTTCTTGAAACCACTCCTGCACAATATGAGCACTGTGGCATGGTGCATTGTCTTGTTGGAAGAAGCCATCAACATGATAGGAGGAACTTGATCAGCAACAATACTTTGGTATGTTGTGCTATTCAGAAGTTGTGCCACACGAATTAAAGGGCCAAAATCATGCCCTAAACCAGTGGTTCTCAACCTGTGTAACCTCCGGACCCACATTTGTCCTCGGTCATTAAGTCGTGACCCAAGTCACACTGCAATGGAATGCTTGACAGTGTGGGCTGCTGTACTGTGATGGAGCTCCCTTAGGGTTGCCACCTGTCCAGGATTCACCCGGACTGTCCGGGTTTTGAATACTGTGTCCAGGTTTCATGGCAGCAGAAACCCGGACACAAGATGGCAGGCAGGGGAAACCAAAATTCATGTAGGGGCTACTGGCCCCCCACTGAAAATGGTCTCAGCTTTGATATTCACATATGAATGGGTGGCACTATTTACATATGAATAAGCCGTGACTCATTCTTCCAAGAAAAAAATGTCCATGCGTCGCTAGAGTGTTTGGGTATCACTTGAACAAAAGGTGGCAACCCTAAGCTCCCTCCATATGTGCATCGCTTGTACCGCTCCCATGTGTGCCGTTAGAGGTGTCGGGAGCCAGGATGTGATGTCACTCAAGTCCAAGCACCTCTACCGGACATGCGAGGGAGCTGTAAGCAATGCACGTATGGCTGAAGCTCCCTCGCGGCAGTACTCTCAGTCCATCCCAAGTCGGCACACGGTGCCGGGCAGCATATTTTAAATGGCTGCTTGGTGTGAGAATGGACAGCGCTGCGCTAGGGGGAGGCTGAGGAGCCTCTCACCTAGAAAAGTGGAAGGCAGGCAGCGACCCACAGAACACGGGGTCACGACGCACCAGTTGAGAACCAAGTTTATAGCTAATTTGCCTACAAATGTCAGGTGGTCATAATAATCTGGCCACTCAGTGTATACCATAGTGCTGTACAGGGGAGTTTATACTCTAATGCAGAAAGGCACCAGCTATAGAGGGCTACAAAACCCAGCAATATATTATACAGCAATGGAGAATAGTATATGAATTTGATATAGTCTGTGTTGCCAAAAATACAAATTTAAAGGGCCATGCACCTCCCAAAAGGGGCCCAAACCTCAGCTACATGGCATTGGTGCCAGAAAGCACCATTGGCTAGTGAATTAGTCTACCAATGCTTATCTTTAGCCTTCTTTGGAGGAATCCTGTGAGAAAGGCTGCGCTATAGTATTCCCTGTTTGCTCTTTACCCTGGAGGGGCCCAATGCTGTGATAGGGAAAGGACTAGTGGACTGTTCTGCCAAGTTCAAGGGCACATTGAGTGAAAAAAAAACTATTTATGGAAAGGACAAAACCAAAGTAAGACTTATATAAAATGTGTGTTTTTCTGTGCTTTTAAATGTTTTGTTTTTTTTTTTTTTTTTTTTACTTTAAGTTGCTGATGCAGGGTCTCTAACCCATGTAATTATCACAGCAACTACAGCTGTACAAACACCCGCCTAGGCAACAAGTCAAATTAGTATAAATGTTATTAATGGAGTGTTCATAAAAACCAATTTATAATAAGAACTTTGCAGCAGAGTTATGTAAAGCAGGAATTTCTACTGACCAGGCACATTCATTTATTTAATGGAGAAATGAATAGTTCCGTTTATTTTATACAATTAAATTTTTTCCAGTTTATGTATAAAAGATGTATACAACCAACCCAAGGTTTTAATATATTTATTTAAGCAGAGGGAACTCTCAACATCTTTGTTAATAAAAAATACCTTCTGTAAAATATCCTTTTCAGTAGCTTGGCTAAGTTTAAAAATATGGCTACAAATATACAATTTTTCTAAAAATCAAGATGCTTGAAGAGCAGGTTACTATACATTCTTAAAGCAGAACTTCAGCCAAAAATGACCAGGTCAAAGTAAATAGCCCCTTAATAGGTAAAATAAAAATCCAGCTTTTGCAATATTCCGCTTCAGTCCAGAGTTTTTTTTCTCAGCAGTATTTTTTTGTTTTCCTCCGTCTGATGTCCAGCATCATGTAACCAGCTTGCTCCTAGCTGTAATCATCCTGGACCTGCCCCAGCTTGTCATTGGACAGAGAAGAACCACAGCTATGAGCTCATCTCTTTATCACTTTGCTTTCTCTTCCCATCAACATGCTTCTTGTCAACTCATCAGAGAGGCTGATAGCAGGGTCAAATTCCACTGCTTTCATTTAATGATGTAATAATAATTACAGGGCTGCATTAATTTAGTGTTTCTATCTACCTCGAGTTCAGCTTTAAGACAGATGAACAAACAAAAAGGCACACACGGACATTTACAGTATTTTATGGATGTGGATGTAATCAAGATTAAATTCTGTTTTCATTCAGACAGTGCACACATTGAAGAATGCAATATTACACTGGACGTAGACTTTGTCATTACAGATATTTCAGTTCTGCATTCACTTTTCAATCCCTGAGTTTCTCCTGTCTGTTTGGGCTACTGCAGTCCAAAAAGAATAAAACAAAAGGAAAATAATGTCTAATTGAATTGGTAGGACAGAAAGTCTATCTTTTGGCCATTTAGCCTTTTACAGTGGAACAACTTTGAGCTAAGAACTTTGGGATTCATTCCCAAGATTATTCTGTCTATGCGGACTAGTTGGCCCATTCAAGTCTAAGGGAAACTTCTGCTCAACTTAAACTTTAGCAATTCATCATAATCATATGATGAAAATATTTACACACAGTGATCATCTTCAGTACAACCTGTCTGTCAAAACAAATTCAAGTCGTGGCAACGTTTTCTGCAAGTGAAATGAAATAACCCCCCACCACCACCATCTTGGCCTTGCTCCTTTGTACCACCTTAGACACCTTTAACATTATGTGTGGCCTAGATGCCCGTCACCAAATCTGGCTCTTTTGCATTTTGGACAGCTTGGCCAGAAATGTTAGTCATCTGCTTTACGCATAAATATCAACCAACTGTTTTCAGGAAAGCGGGGCAGCATGAATCAGGATCAACCCACCCCCCAACGGTCCCAAGTAGTAATGCCCTGCCAGCCGCCTCCCAGTTATCTGCTTGTGTAACCTTGCTCCTTTTCCCAGCACCTGTACATAGCATTGCACGCACGCACGCACTAAAGAATAAGGATGAAACTGGTTGCAAAGATCTTTTATGAGTGTGGCTTGCAACAGAAACCAAGCCAAGTTGTATGGTTAGTTCCAAGAGTCCTTGGCTTCTAAATTTACAAAATCAGCATCAAAGATGAGTCACCCTTAAAGTGTATTTCTACTTTCAGCAAATTGGGATAACACCAATTTTTGTTACATGTTCCCATTTACATAGCATAAGCTTTTTTTTTTTTTTTTTGTTTAAAAACTGCTTTTACTTGGTTTAGGATTTCTTGATTTCTTAAAGAGTTAACATTTCTACTTGCTTTTCCAATGTTAGGAGGTGCTGTGAGGGGCTTCTACGTTGCAAGTTAATGAAAGAAACACAATCCTCAAATTTCAGTCCTAAGTCTTTCTATATAGGACAGATCACTGTGAAGGTGCCGAGAACAACCTGGAATCAGCCATGTTGCCTGCTGCAACAAAACTTCTAAAAGGTTAAGAAATATTTTTTAGCATGCTGTGTGAATGGGAACATGTAGAGGGTTTTTCTCAAATTTTACTGCAAACATAGAAATACACATTAAAACACAACCATGGTTTCAATATAAAACAGCACTTTTCCCTCCACTGTGCTGCTGGCCACCACTACAAGGTACTATTGGGTGACAGGAGATCTTCTCTGCACTGAGGTAAATGATCGCCTTATCTCTCCTAGGAGTGCCCAGCAACAGCTTGTTGAAAGCAAAGTAGGCTACAGGCAGGTCACAAGCTTTGAGTTTATTGTTATTCAAATCTGTAATGAATGCGCAGTTATACTTGCATACCATCTAGCCCATATAAAACAGTTGTTTCTATATATATAAAAAGGAACCGTTCATTAAATTAAAAAATCCAAACCCATTCTTTCCTGCTGACTAAGCACCATCCAGTACCCAAATGTATACATCATGCCACCCTCATAAGGGATAAAAAAAAAATGCATTCAACTACCCGCTTAACAAAGATGTATCTTATTTGTGTATCACTGAGCTGTAGATCCTCAAATCATCTCTGAATTGCTGCTGACACTGTCCTTCCTTCTGGAGGGTGGCTACTTTCGTTCACCATGTCCCCTGTGTGTGTTGTAAAGTATCCACCGCTCCAACCTCGCTCATGTGATGGACTACTATCTCACTTTTAGTTTACCAATTTGTATTGAGATTGTAGTCCATCACATGAGCGAGGTTGGAGCGGTGGATACTTTACAACACACACAGGGGACATGGTGAACGAAAGTAGCCACCCTCCAGAAGGAAGGACAGTGTCAGCAGCAATTCAGAGATGATTTGAGGATCTACAGACGAGTGAAGCACACATAAGGTCCAGTTGTGTTAATAGGGTATATGGATGCATTTTTTAAATTTAACAAATAAAGAGCCTGTTGATTAACCCTTCTGTCCCTAAGCACGGGATTGAGGGAAAGCAGGAGTGTCACGTGTCTTTCATACCTAGACCTACCAGGGCTCAGACTGGGGGGAAGCAGCACAAAAGGTGTTAGGCAATGGAAGGTGCCTAGTCCATAGTGAGGTGACGTGTACCTTTTAATTTATTGACAGGTTTGGTTTACGCTGCTTACTGGAATTAAGTTTAGTTGGTAGATGGGTATTGGTATTGTATATAAGGGCTCTCCTGTTTTACCCCTATATACATATATAGGATTTTCTTCAATTGCATTGAAAAATGCATGCATGCAAGCTGTGTATATGCTGCTTTGGTCAATTGCCGATGGCACCAATCATTAAGAACCAAGCAATCTAAATATTTCCCTTCCTACTATATAATTTGTATATCTATACAATAAAACTGATTTCATAGGGACAAAGATTTTATATGTACTTCCATACAATACAGACTTGTTCACCACTATACTGGCCAATCAGTCTTCTTTTTTTTTCTTTAAAAAAAAATAGTATCAAAATGCTAAACTAAATTTTACCTAAACTAACCTTGTGAGCAGATTAGGAACTTTTTCAGCTAACACAAATCCCTATATCCAGCAATGCTGTTCAGAAAACTGCAGTGGTGCCGCCAATCATACAGCAATCCAGTTGTCAGTATGGGTTACTGCACTTTACATATCACTCATCTTGTTTTTAATGAACTTTCATGTTTTCTCCATGGAAAACAACAGTCTTTTAGTCTTGAGTTGCTTATGGTGCCTCTACATCATCATAGTAAAACTGGCCATACACCTATAGATTTTTGATCCTAAATTTTCATTGCTGCCAAGAACCCTCTTTGAATTCTAGCTCAAATTGCCCATCAAGAACAGACCAATGTCGATTTCGATAAGCACTGAATTTTGTCCATCGATGGAACGGATTTGCGTTTGCGCAGCGTTCTTGCTGCAATTTTTTTTTTTTTCTGTACGAAAACGCCACTAATCCATCGATTTTCATACGATTTGAAAAAAAAGTTTTCCAGCCTGACCGATCGAGGAAATTCAGCCAGGTGTACAGTAATTAAAATCATTGGTGTACCATAAACTGATCAATTATCGTTCAAAAGAATATTCATGACCTTAAGGCCTTGTGCACACTGTATTCTGTGTAGAGCAAACCTTTACAAGGCATTTGCAGAGCTTTCAGCAAACTTTTTTTTTTAACCATTAAAGCCAATGCAATTTCTCACTTATTTGCTCCCTTTTGGTCTGTTAAATCAGATTTTTAAAAAGCTTTTAATAGTGGAAGTACAAAAAAAAAAAACCGCACCTGTTAATCATATCACAATTTCAGAGCTGTCTACACAAGAAGCCAAATTAGTGCTCCAAGCGGGTTGATTTACTAACCTTATAAAACACGCCACAAACATGTATACACCTCTGTAGTGTGTTCCCTCCCAGCATGATCTATGGGTGGAATCTAAACACCTTTGTAGTGTGTACACACCCAGCAGGTGTGTTGTGCAAAGCCAAGCATGAATTGCAAGGTGATGTTGTGTAAATTAGCTCTATGTTGTGTTGCTTGCGTTGATGAATGCAGGAATGTAAATGCATGAGCTAACCATTTTTGTCTAAACTATGAAGCATTATATATGAAGCATTATATATGCATCATGTGCATGATTTTTCTATATATGGCATTAGTGGAAATATGCTTTGAGAGACTTTTTGGTTGATAAATATGTTTTGCTGTGTAAAAATCACACACACCTAGTGCGTGCGTTTAGGTTAGTAAATCACCCCCCAGGTCTCATCTTGGAACAGAACAAAGCTGGCCATACACACACCTCAACCATTGATGCCGATTCATGTAAACCAGTCAAAATTCAAAAGGGCAGGGCAGGGCAGAAAATTGTCAGTCAAACAAACAATAACTGCAGCCAACTTTACTCACTATGTTTTACAGAAAAGGGTAGGGGGAGAGTTGCAGTAGTTTAGTGGAAAGAAAAAAAAAACACAAGGCTGACTTGACACAAATATGTGTGGTGTCAGCCCACATCAGGAGCAAAAATAATTAAAAAAAAATAATTATACTACATCTCTGCAATACATGATCTTTATAGTACCATTCAGCTACAGTAATGGGGAGTGCCAACAAAACTACTGACAGGAGTCAGTTAGTAGTGGCTATACTTGAAGGTTGTTGAAAGCCTGCTTACTGCTGGTCTAAATTGATAAGTCAGCATTCCCAATCAAGGTCTGTGTTTAACATTCCCAAACTGGAGCAAAATGTAACTTTAAAAAGCTTCAACAAAGCTGAAAGCTTTGAAAAAATGGATGTAGACACTTCTCACATACAAGCTACAGCCCATCTGAACAAGGGCCTAAAGTAGTTAATTTTGGTACAACAATATTAGTAACTGCTAGCAAATCAGGGTTATTGTGAATTGATGGGGTTCATCCAATACTGAAACACAAAAGATGTCCATGATTTAAAAAGACTGTCGCTTGCCCATGTACCCCTTTCCCAATGTGACAGTGTACAGCCCTGGCAATTGGCCATTTAGGCCAAAGCACTATCAAATAGGGAAGGTCACATGCTCCCCTATACATAGAAGCCGTTCTCTTCAATGGAGCACAAATGGGGGGGCTATTAGCAGGCACCATCACTTCACCCTGAACATCCCCCACTTGCTAATATTCACTATGCTCTCTTACTGCTTCATTGGAACCCTCAGTAGATAACCGATCCTTCCATTTATGGCAAAGCAAGTAACCATCCAGAAGTCAAGTGTTCAGCCCCAACTGGTCAAGCATGAGGCTAGAACACTATTGCATGATTACATTAAACCTGTAAGAGTTCAGCCACTACCCTTACATTAGGATTGAGTACTTCAAAAGAGCAGTGGTGGAATGCAAGAAAGGTTAAAACCCATATTAGGGCAAGGTGTTTTTTTTTTTTTTAAACTTTGCTTCCTCCCATCAAGAAAACAATTTGGATCCTCATCCAGGTTCCAACACCTTGAAGAACTAGGAGGGTTAATTGAGAAGACTGGTCAACCAGCACACACATAACTGGTGTGATTAGTGTCCTCAATCACAATTAGATAGTAGCATTTCTTGATTAATTAAAGGCAGAAAGGATACCAAGACACCTTATAGACCAGTTCTAAAGTAAAGCTAGGACAATTGCTTTAAAAAAAAAAAAAACATCAGGGGAAAAGCTTAAGGACTAGCAGAACTTATACTTAGGCAGAATTATATATATTGTTTTTTAACTAATTATATTGGGTTATTTTTCATTTTTTATATTAAAAAACAGGATGTTTGGTTTTAAGCCTTAATAGAATTATTATTTTTTTTAAAACACATTCTGGCCTTCAATGTCAAGGGTAAAGCCATGACCCTAAGCCCATTCTTAGTTTTTTTTAAATCTAAATTGGGGCTGTGGGTTGTTCCATTTCATTTGCCAGTGTACTAGTTACACAATTTTGAAGATCCTTCATTGAAAGAAGAAAAATACACATAACACATTAGTTAAAACATACATTTGATTTGTAAGTTATCACTCTATACAAAGTTATAAAATAAAAGTAACAAAACAAAAAAACAGGAATTTTTTTTTCTTACACTGTATAAAATCTGTGGATAAAATTTCAGTCCAAATCAGATTAATCCAGACTTCTTCAAATCTCAAATAAACCAATGCCTTAAGTTGAAAGGTTTCCAGTTACACGTTGCATTACTTGGGGTCCCTAGCAGTTAGCACTGCATTCCTTGGAACAGCCGTCTTCCACATTAAAAGAAAAAAAAAAAAACCCCTAACATCCTTTGGTATCATGAGAAATCAAATGACAGTGTTAAGTATTTTATATATACACACACAATATATTGTGAAGAGTCTCCTTTTAAAACAAGGAAAAATAAATGACGGGACAATGGAATGTGCAGTATGACGTTAAATCCCTTGAGCACGTAGATGATCACCATACTTCTGGTAATGGGTCCCACTGAAATACACCAAAATGATTGCCATTGCAATATACATGCTATATACTGGCAGTGCTCTACTGCATGCTGCAGCCTGCCAAAACAGCTGGAGTATCTGATGAGCACTGGACACAGAGTGCAATAGGATAATGATCTGGATAGCTCTGGTTGCTGGAGATGAAGCAGATGTAGAACAGTGGATCCTTTACATGGAGGGTAAATAAAAGGCAAAACGGAGGTTCTGTATTCTACAATTTGGGAAGTCTGTTTTCTTCCAAATATATTTTTTTCCTTCTTCATTTTTAAAAGGCCTTCTTCAGCTCCAGCTGGTCTCCTTTATCGAAGCACTGTCCGAGCACGAGGAACAGTGTGGCTGTTGGAAATAAAATATCAGAGCTGATTAGAATCCAAAACAATGACCAACACACACAAACAGAAAAAGAATAGTCTAACGTTAAGTGAAATGACAAAATTAAAAAAATAACCAAAAAAAATAAAAATAAACCACAACACACCACACACAGACCAAACTAAACCAAGCAGCACACTGGTGAGGCAAATTAACAACACTCTGAGTAAATAAGAAAGCAGAAAACAAGAGGCTGATGGTTTTCATTGTTTCCAGTCAAGTATTGTTGTATTAGTGTAAGAGCGGCACAAACAAGCAGATTTAGGAAGGCTGAAAGAGCTGGTCTAGCACATATTGCAGGCAAAGAGAAGCAGAGCCCGGCGAGTACCATAATTTCATTAAGCGCATTTGGTGCAAAGCAATCCTTTTCTTCCGCTCAGGAATCACGCTGTGGGGAAAGTAGAAAGAATGGTAACAAGTAATGAAACAAGCGAAAGCCTCATTGTTATGAGAAATTTCAGAGGGAGTAAATTATTAAAATGAAGATATCAGGTACGAAAGCACAGAAGAAAAAAAAAAACCCCAAAGATTAATATTTTTAGAAAGCATGTAGTTCTAGTGGAAAATTAAAAATCGAAACCCTTCAATTTTTTTTATGTAGGGCCCAATGCTACTCAAGAGTTAAAATCCCACAAACCAGAATATAGCTTTAAGATTCTGTCAATACCAAAATACTAAAAATATGTGGTTTTCAAATAAAAGTATAAAAAACACATTATATTGAAACACATAAAAATTATAGTTAGTTCTACTGTGGCACTGAACATTTTAAGCTGAACTCCAGGCAAACATAACATTTCAAATTTCACTTGGTATTAAGCTCTTGCAATGCCCTTTACAGCAGCATTTACACTGGCAGAGGCATGACTGGGAGCCAATCAGGTGCGCTCCATGCAAGTGTGGGCAAGGAACATGCTAATAAAAAACAGAGAGCAGACCAAGTATGGAGATAACAAACAACCTGCTTCTGCTCTTTCACTATCCAATCAGCAGGCTAAAGGGAAGGGAGGAGGTTTTGGAGAGGATACCAAAGTCTTATCTTCCACAGGCAATAACAAAACAGGGGCGACATCCACCCAGCTGAGCTGTATGGATCTCAAGAATGGATAGGCAGACATACAAATCATTTGGCAGGTAAAACTGTTGGCCACTTGGCTGGAGTGCAGCTGTACAGCCCTAACAAATATAATGCATACTACAGTTTTTATATGGTTTCCTAAAACACAACAAACTACTTGAAATCCACAGCTGCTTTTGACCATGGTTTTGAAGATATCTATAGTTTAGAGAAAGCTAAACTATCAATAACGCACAGATAAAACAAAACCCAGCTGAAAGTTTTTCAAAGAGAAATACATAAACCTATAAAATGTAGAAAACCGCCATTTGTTAAAACTGGAAGGTCACCCAAAGCTGCTCTCTGTCATACTGCAAGGCCACGTACGATGAAGGATTCACCACAGGAGAAAAAACTACGCAATTTGGGTTCTGTACTTAAAACAAAAATAACCCCTTGTACTGTTTAATCATCATAGTAACCTGTGTTTTGCCTAAACTACTTAGATACATTACATACTTTGCAAAGCGGTCTGTATTAAGCAAAGTGAACACATGTATCTATGAGAGTTGCTTGTTCTTACTGGTGAAAAACAGCTGCCAATTATGTTTCATCAGGAGCCAAAAAAGGTGAAAAACTGAAGTGTGCATTATAAATTTACAAGTTTTTTTTGTTTGTTTTTTTTTTTATTGGCTAAAACCAGGTCTCCACAATTAAGCCTCTTAAGAGCAATACCATTGACATGCTAGGATGGGAAGTACACGCTTACCCTCTCAAAGTGCTGCTCCCTGCAGAAGACCTGGTTGTCCTTTTTGTAAAGGATGAACTGCCAGTTAAGTCTGATTTGGGGTTTTGCACACTGGACTGCAGAATTACTCTGAAAAGTTCAAAATAGAATACAATGATGTGGCCTGAAGAACACACACACACCTCGCGTTCAAGGTGCACACTCAGGTTTTAAATATGGACCACAAATCTGGCATCAAAATCAAACTTTCAAAAACATAGCTAAATAAAATGTCACCACTAATATATTACTTAGTGGTTCTTTTTAAAAAAGGCCTGATCTACAATTTCCCTGATAATGCCACATGCACAAGTGAGGGAAATTCTATCTTACAGACACAACTTGTGTATATAGCCTCACCAACACCGGAAAGTACCAGTGCATTGGCGCTACCATTTTTCTAACAGGGAAGATAAAGTCAGTAAGTCTGTTCTCCCCATTATGTTGCCCCTTCATCATCATCAACTTTGTTATGAACATTCTTAGTCTGATGGAAACCTTGACTATCACACCTCACTGTCTTGGCACACTCCTAATCATGAAGAGACCTCAAATTGAGGGGGGAGGGAGGTAAGCAGAAACAGCTCAATTTTACCAAAAAGCTAAACGCTAAGAAAGGACGTCTGGATCTGATGCTATAGGGTGGATGTGAAAGTTGAAAAGTTTATATTAATAGGAAACTACTATTTCCATAGCATTGGTGAACACTTGTTTACAGCAGTGCACATTCTTTAATATATAAAATGGCACTAAAGGTTATACTTCGGTACAATTGCATGTGCTTGGATAAAGAAGCATTTTTAGACAATATTATCTAACCCACTTGGATTAATATAGAAGAATTTTGCATAGTGAACCTCAGAGTAATATCACTTATAGGACAGATAGGGCAAGCCCAACATTCAAGAAATAAAGAAGCTCATACTGCTGACCTATTCTTGAAGGTCAAGGCTCTAGTATGGTCATCTATACAGTTGCTTGCAGCAAATGCTTAGCTACTGACCCAGAAATGACATGGGCATATCAGACGTCCTTACCCTGTATATAAACATGGTTTGTTTCAAACCAATAACGCATTAAATAGTAAGAGAAGGATGTGCTGCAAGAAGGGCTTATATATCTATCCATGACAGGCTATTTTAATATGTTACAAATTTCCTATTCTTTTGGGACAAACTCTGTATATATATTAACAGAAATGGAGAGTATAAAAACATTATCTATAAACATTCTACAGAATGGACGTGTCATTAATTTGGTTTATTATAGAATATAGAATTACAAGTGGGAATGTTGGTGGTTTTCACACAATTTAAAAGGAGAAATATGGGATGAGTGACATGGAACTCATCCCAATAGTTAAAGGAGACATGTGACACCGCAGCTACCACACATCGGCTTTATAGATCGAGAACTGAGTAATCACATAGGCCTAATCACTCCCTGCAAAGAGCGGTAATGTTCATGACAATCACTGCTCTCCGCAGGGATTTGCCCCTCCCCTCTCCATTCCTCCACCGCTGACTGGAGGGACAGATAGGAGAGGGGGCAGCCATATGCCCCTCTCAACACACTTTTCCTTTAAAATGTCACTGTGCCATAACAGCTTTTGCAAGTAAACATGGCAATTTAGTGGTAGGTATTAAAGGACCCAGATATCAATGAGCATAAAATGCTGTAAATATTGCTTGCATCTATAGTTTAATACTGGTTGGATTCCCTTATTCACAATTGTACAAACAGATCTGTATATGAACATCTAGAATCTGCTTATTGTCTTACTAATTTAAAGCAGTTATCCAACAATACAAACCTAATGCAGAATGGAAACTCTGCTCTTAGTTAGTTCTAATACATTTTATCAATGGTTTAAATACCTTCCAGAAATGGATCTGTTACAAAAGACCACTAATCAGAAAAAAAAACAACAAAAAAAACCCACTGACATGGAGACATTACAGAAACACATTAAATTACTATTAACAGTTCTATTTGGCTACAAAAGACCAGAAGGATTTTTAGCTGCACAGAATGTATGTCACTATATAATGCCAACATTCCAGCATCTGACACTTGAGGCACCCCACTGTACAGTGAAAGTGGATCACACCAGTGATCCGAGTGGAAGAATGCCTTTAGGAAAGGATTCTCGAAACTCTGGGCCAATGCAAAAAACATATGCTTGCATCAATGGGCTGAAGCAAGATTAAGGTCAAAAATGTAGAATCAAGAAAGCAGCAACTGAGTCTTAAAAGGTAGCAAACGATACAAACAAAAGTAATTTCTAGATGTTAAGACCATGAATGCAATCACGTACATCCTGTTGAAAAAAAAAATTAAGCAAAGGGATCCCCCCTCGTCAAGCTTTTAGTTCCGTCTTTCCCTGCTGTGGAGATTCACCCCTCTATTTATCCTGGTGACCATTGTGATGGGAAATCCAAAATGTTAGAGTTGTCACCACCTTACAGTTTTTTTAGATTTCTCAGGGATTATTGGCGATTTATCTCTGCACATCTGCTATGGTTATCCCGAATGGGATATTTTTATATCATGGAGTATACATTGACAACGGAGCATTATATCAAGTCCATATAAGAAGTCAGGCAATGACTCAGCCCACCAAACCACACTAACAAAATAATGGGATTCATTAATTTCTTGTAGTTATTTAAGAAAAGCAGGAATTCAGTGAATGTTGGGTTTACAGCTACCTACAGGTGGATTTAGAGACTGGCAATCAAAAAACAGTGCCAGTGCGGTATAATCCCTCCTACTAGCTGCTGCCTTAGTTTTGTGGAAAAGCAGCAGTACCAAGAATATGATCATAGATACAGTTCATTGAGAGACATGGGTCCCATCCCTCTAAGACTTGGATTTTATGACAAGTACAAGACTCATTGCGAGAGCCAAACAGGCCTGAATATCCAGTTGCAAAACTCAAGTAACCTTTAAAAGATCAGGTGGCAGCCTTGCAAATCTGGGCACAGCAGTCCAACATCAAAAACACAAGAGGCGTTAACAGACCTAGTAGAGTGCGCTTTCACAAAGATCCGGTTCAGGGACCATTAGGAATGACAGTCAGCCTTTCTAATGGCAGCATAGATAGATATGCACCACACAAATTAAATCCACACAATGGAGGGAGATCTCTTTTTGATGAACTAAGGCTGGACAGAGGGAAGGAAGAATGATGTTCTGGTTTGGGTAGGAGGAAGGCTCTGGGCCTCTACACCACCTTGATCCCTGAAGATCGCCTCTTTGTATTTCAACAAGGATTGCTACTTGGCTCAAAAGGCAGTTTTTTTTTTTTAAACAATAGAAGAACAAGGCTTCAGATCACACATAGCCATAGCAAAGCACACAGAAGAAACAGAATAAGAGACATCCTGTAAAAAAAGTCTAAAAGGTATCGGAGACTGGTGGTCTCTGTGCCTGGATCAACATTTGTTCTCGAGTACCATCAAGAGTCAGATTTTGGCACTTGTGATCTAGTTTCATTTTTTTTTTAATAAAGGCCAGGATGTGTCCCACTGAAAATTTTCTAGGGTGAAAGCAATTTGCCTCACACCAAGCAAAGTATGCTTTTCATGTGCAATTTTAGACCCTAGGGAAGCAGAATGTTTAGCCTTTAGCATCATGATAATCGCTGAGAGAGATGCCCCTGTCCCTCAAGATCTGTGCTTCAACCTCAATGCCAGCGACAATGAAACAGGATAGTAAACCAGTCCTTGGGAAAGAAAAAATGGATGATCTTGAAAAGCCTGCAGGGCATCTGCCAGCCAGCTATTGGCCACCAGTGCACCCACTGCTTCTGGCAGAGGATCTCTGCAAATAGAGACAAAACATGTCCAGTTTGTTGTTGAACCTGGAGGCCAGGAGGTTCACATTCGACATCTCCCACTTGTCACAGGTACTAGAACACCTCCGGACAAAGTTTCTGATCTCCCATATCCAGGCACTGGAGGCCAAGGCAGGGCACCTGCCAATTGTCCACAGTAGGTACGTAAATGGCAAACAGCTGGAACATTTCGTTTTACTCAGGACAGATTCTTTTGACCTCTTTTCATTGCAAGAACTCTGGTTCCTCCCTGATCATTTATGTACGCCACAGCAGTGGTGTTGTCCAGTGAAAGCCTGCTTGGATGACCTTCCAGTAGGGATGTTCAGAATTGTAGAGACAACCGTATAGCCTTAAGTTCCAGAATGAGAATTGTGAGATGAGATCTCTCTGATGCCCAAATCCCCCGTATTGACTTGAGACCTAAATCACCAGGACTGTTCTGCCAAAAGGTATTGGGGTGATGACCCCCCTGCTCCAGAAGAACCACAAGAGCAGCATCAAGATGTGCTAAAATCGATGACGCAGGCAGGATCTAGTCCCAAACATCTGAGATATTGACAGCCCAGATGTCTACAAAAGGCTAACAGATATCCCCTCACTTTGGAAAGTGGGAGTACCTCTTCATACTGAAGGTTTGTCTAAAAGGTTAGGGAAACTCCGCCCACGGTTTATGGATAACTGGGGACCAGGTTTGGGTTTGGAGGTTGAGAGCTGAGAGTAACAAAAGGAAGTCTTCGATCAGGGGTGAACCTTCCTGATCTGAGGTCTAGGCTTTTTCTGCTGAGGCAGGCGATTACTTTTACTCCCAGTGACATCCTTGACAAGGGTGTCCTGGGCAGCGAAGGATAGAGACATTGTCCCCTGAAAGGTATGTGTAGCAAAGGCCTTTTAAATGTCTGTTGTGTAGAGTTTTTTCGTTCTGTAACCAAAGAGTTCTTATATTACCCAACAAGAGAGCCATGCAAGAAATGAGACGAGAGACATCTGACAAACTGTATACACAGCAGCTTAGAATACCAAATGATCAATAAGGAATAGGATCAGCTTGGGAGGGGGCCAGATGCCTTCTCATAGCCTTTGTCCAGTTGGCTGGAGTTTGACAAGCTAGCACAACAGTCTAGGTAGTTTGCAAGGCAGGACGTGCCAGAGAAAAAAAAGTTTTTGGAAAAGATCCCCAGTCGCATTTTGATAGGATCACTAAACAAAGGCGCATCATCCATGGGCATAATCAATAACTTGATGTGAGATACTGTTGAAAAAACAGAGAGTGGTCCACATTTTAACAAAGCTCTCTTGAAACAGGTACAGGACTGCTAGTCATTTGGGAGGAGTAAATGGCTTTTCAGGATTCTCCCAGTCCCCATATAGGACTACAGAGAACACCAGGTGCACCGGAAAGGTCTTGGCAGTCTTAGGGCCTCTAAAAGAATTTACTCTGGGAACAGTGCTAGTAGATTCTACAGAATGGTCCTCAAGTTTTAAGGTGGTCTGAACCACATCTGCTACAGTCCCTCTAAGCCTGGGAGTAATATTGGAGGCCTGTGGTTCCTCAGGTACAAAGTCATCATTGAAGGACTTAATGGACTCCACGTCACAGAGTTTGGTGATCAAAGGCTTGGAGGCTGTTAAGGCCGCTGGCAGGTCATTTATTACCTCTAAAGCTATTGGAGGGAATACACCAATCTGGGGAGTCGTGCATAGAGATTTGCTCAAGCAGTTTGTAGAGAATCTGATTAAGGAAAAAAAAAATATTGACTAAAGAAAAAAAAATAGCAAGAGAAAAATAAAAGGGAAGAATTCTCTCAAAGAAAAAAGGCATTTATCCTCTTCTTAGGACACTAGTAAAAGAGTTATACCGGGCTGGCAATGGTATTTGTTTTCCAGTGTACAAATCCTCCTGTAGGCAGCAGTATTATTCCCGTGTTCCTCAAAGAACGGTAAAGAAATCTCTTAAGTGGACCAACCCTTTAAGCAGAATAAAGCAGCGCACCAACAGCAAATTTTATGAATGGCGCACCACGAGAAAGGAAGAACTAAATTGCTTTTCACTTTTTAACATATTAAAACTTTTGTAAAATGTGTCAGCTCCTACATTCACGTTCATTCATGGAAACCCTACAAACACACATAAAAAAAAACTGCAACATTAAATGTTGCGCAAGTTCCTCAAAGCTTGTACAATCATCAGACTATCCCGTTTCCTACTAAATATTGTATACGTTATGCATAATAGCCATTGTAATATCAAGAGGTATTGTTGCTGCTGCCCTGTGTAAACTGCAACTTTAAAAGTCAACTGTCTAGTTTTTGCTCTTAAAAAAATGTCTTCTCCATTTATCCTGCAGCGCCAGTTAGAGGGTATACCCCTCCAGAGCTGCAAACGTATGCTCTATCAGCAGTTTGCCACCTCAATAATAAGGAAGCCAGAGAATGAAACAGGTACCTCCTATAAACATCTAATTTAAATATACACTGAGTGGCCAGATTATTATGACCACCTGACGTTTGTAGGCAAATTAGCTATAATTTCGTGCTGAAGTTGCTAGAGGGCCAGACCCTTATAAATAGGGAAGCAGGTTGTTTACCACGACAGTAGAAGTGATTTTTTTTCTGAAGATATGGGTAAACAACGCGACTTAACAGCCTTGGAACGTGGGATGATTGTTGGCGCTCAGAGCCATGGAGCGAGTATCAGCAAAACAGCAGAATTTGTTAAATGTTCAAGAGCAGCTGTTGTTAAAGTGTTTAAAGACTGGACTGTCAGCCGAAAATCTGGGTCTGAACGTGGGAATTTTGGCCGTCAGCGACTAGTCAATGTTAGGGCAGAACGGAGAGTGGTACAAGACAACAGTGCAGTGTCAGATTCCTCGCATCACCTTTCAACATCTCGTGGAGTCACGAGGCGGCCCAACCAAGTCATCTCGTGGAGTCACGAGGTGGCCCAACGAAGTACTGATGGGGTGGTCATAATAATCTGGCCACTCAGTGTAGATTGCAGCAGGGACATGAGAGTCCTATTATCTAGCCATTGGAAGCAACAGAAGACTAAGATCTTTACTGATAATGGACAAATTTATGTATATTTTTCAGTGAACTTTGACAAACCGTATTCGTATTGCTTCCCTGCATGAAAAAACAACCAAAAAAACAACAAAAAACCTGTAGTAACATCTATGGCTGATAACAACAAATGAAGACATACAAACCACCAATCACAAGAGTTCTGTGATATACAATCAGCCATCTAAACTATAAACTGTACAGTGGACAACAAACCCCGAAATGCACATGATCTTGCCAAATATAAAGCATAAACAATCCTACTGGTAAACCATGAAAGGCAGAACATGGTATCTCAAGCAGCTGACTGTTAGAACTTTTCATTTGCTTTTTTAAATCTCTATGAAAATAATAGAGGGTAACCAATAAAGGGCAGGACACTTTGTATAAAAGAGAATGGTGGATGTGTCTGTAGGATGAAAATTAGGATGTCTTAGGGTCCGATTGATTTCTTGCTGAATAAGCAGATTCCAAGGTGCATAACATTGAAGCATTATGTTTCTAACGTTTTGCTGAACTACTCCCCATTAACCTGGGAAGTTGGCAAAAGGTTGAAAAACACGTAGTTAAGAAATTATATGTTAAAAAATTGATTTTGTGCTAAACAGTGAAAGAAAACAAAAAGCAGGGGAAAGCAGACAAAGCTCATGCACTTGACACACATATGCAGACACAACAAATCTAACGGGACACTTACACTAGCCATGGTCCTTAAGGCTATTAGGTTCTTAACCCATCAAAACAGAATATCAGAAAGGGCAGAGGGGAGCCCCACACAATCCACCAGGTGACTATGCCACACAATGTAGAGAACAGCATAGCTAAGGCCCATCTAAAAGGGGAAAAGATGGAAGAACAAAAATGCAGATGGAGAAGCAGGGCTTGGTATGCTGTTGATGGTGCAGTAGCAGTGATATGTGCTTAATCTGTTTAACCAAGTCTTTGAGGGCACCATTTAGTGGCAATTTTGCTTAAAAGAAAATCTAAACCCAAGAATAAAAAATAAAATATGTAGCCACCACATCTAAGGACTGGTATGCTGCAATCTATTAAATTGCAGCATACCAATCCTTAGATGTGTTTAGATATGCTTTAATTAAAACAAACAAAACCGCAATAGGCGTGTTATTTGTCATTAACAGGTTTCAGGGTTGACTGAATTCAGGTCCCGGGACTCTACAAATTATGACCAATTCTGCAGGTATTACACATTAAAGTGCAACTGAAGGCAATTTTGTTCCATGTCTTACGCTTGGAGAAAACAATAATACGTCTCATCCTGGATTTGAGCCCTGCCTTATGTTAATTCAGAAATCATAAAAAACTTTTAAATGCTCAAGGCCCTCAAAGAGTTGACTGGATAGCACAGAATGTCCAAGACCATAAGCTCTGCAAGTTCATAGGCCAAACCTGGGACAACACAGAGAGAACAAAGACAAAAACACAACTATAATAAATACTTTAAAGTAGAACTGTGACCAGACTATTGAAATTTAACCATTTGTATAATTCTAGCAAGCAGTAAAATGTTTCAACAAGCCTCTCTAGCTGCAGACACCATGGAGCAATTTAATTTCACAATTGTGAGAAAAATCACTGCCTGTCATTTTCTCTCATTAGTTTGTTTTGTTACCTCCTCCCAACAGTGGCATGGCAGCCTTCCATCTTTCTATTCTGAACTGTAAACACAGAGCACAGAAGGGAAGTAGAGCAGTGTTGAGGAAAGACTAGAGCAATTTCAATACTTGAGGGAACTTTGAGGAGAAATTGCTCAACAATGTTTGTAGCTACAGAGGTCAGTGAGGGCATGTTTAAAATGTACTGCCTGTTAAGATTAAAAATAGTAGCTTGGCCACAGTTCTACTTTGAAATAGAAATAACCTTGAATGTTTAAAGTTTTGTTAGGCCACAATTACTCTTGCACAATGAAAAGAAAAGTTTAAAACAAACATGTGCACACTTCACTGCAACATAAAAAATATTGTTAGTATTAATCCAACAAGAACACAAATGTCAGAGTTTAAAGTGACACTAAACTCAGGAGATAAATCTTAATGCATTCAGGTACCTTAACTATTCACAAAAATGTATGTTATTTAGTGCTGCAACGAGCAATATTTTTCATAATTGATTAGTTGACCGATAATTTTTTCAATTAAAATCTGATAAAAAAATAAAATTTAATCTATAAATTTTAAATAAAATACACAAATGGAGTTTTACAAGAAAGTTTACTTCTGAGTAAAACTACATGCACATTTTTTGCAAGTACAGCACACTGGAACACATGGCATTGCAGTACATGTTCCAGTGCGGGCGGTAGGCACGTTTGGGGTGCTATTGAAATTAATCAAGAAAAAGGATCCTTGCTGCACACCTTACCAGGATTCCCATGTGGATATACCAGTGGGTGCTCGAAATGACTGCAGATGGCACCGCCACATTCAGATAGTTTAAAAATGTCACCAGCACACCAAGTGCAGCGGGGGCACAGGGGGAATGCAGAGGTACAGCGGCTGACAGCCAGTCTCTTCTTACCGCAGGGCGCCGACTGCAGCAGTCTGTGTACCCTAAGATCCCCGTCGACTCTGCTGATACAGGCAGAGAGAGCAGCAGGGGTCGAAGGGGACATAAACCGCAGCATGCAGCGGCTCCCAGCGAGGAGGAGAACGGGGGAGCAGAGCGGCAGCAGGGGTGGGTTGATATTGAGGTGTGGAGCTCTCCTCACTGCTGGACACCAGCTGCAGGGGCCTGTGTCCCTTCCTATCCCGGCTGGGAGCAGCAAAAATTGGAGTGGGCCGGAGAGCCCATGAAACAAACAAAATTAACCAATCGCAGAAGCAACTAAATCGATAATAAGAATCGTTGAAGGAGAACTATGAGGCGAGTGAAAAATCACTCAGCCTCATAGTTCTAGCCAACCTGTGACAATGAAACGGTCACAGGTCGGCTTACTAGATTAGGAACTGAGCGAACACATACCGGCGGTCGCTCACTTCTCGATCTATCCCTGCAGAGAGCCGTGAGTGACTGTCACTCACGGCTCCCTGCAGGGATTCCCCCCCGTCCGATCCTCCAGCGCTCATTGGCGGAACGGACGGGGCGGGTACAGCTGGCTCTGCCTCTAGATAGGCAGAGCCAGCTGTCAATCACACAGCTGGGTGGATCTCGACAGTAAAGTCGGGATCCGTCCTGGCTGCAGCGCCTCAGTATACCGTGAGGTGCAGCTCGCGGTATACTGAGCTTTGGGTGACGGGAGGACGCTAGTTTGTGTCCTCCCGTTACCCTTAGGAGAACGATGGAGAAAAGCCCTGACCCCATAGTCCTCCTTTAACAACGATTCTCATTAGCGATTCTCATTGATTAGTTGTTGCAACCCTAATCTTTTTTGTGTATCACTCGGCTGTAGATCCTGAAATCATCTCTGAATTGGTGCCGACGCTGTCCTTCCTTCTGAAGGGGGGCTGCTTTTGTTCCCCATGGTCCCTGTGTGTGTTGTAAAGTAGTCACTGCTCCAAGCTCACTCCTGTGATGGACTACAATCCCAATTAAAATGAGTAAACTAAATTTGAGATTCTAGTCCATCACAGGAGTGAGCTTGGAGCAGTGACTACTTTAAAATGACTTTTTACAGTGACTACTTTAACAATTAAAATGAAAAGTATTACTTGAAAAAAAAAAAATGTTTATTTAAAAATGATGTGGTGCATCTAAGACAAGGCAGGCCAAGATCTAAAGTGAGTCAGGCTAAATTGTCTTTAGCCATCTCCTAACATTAAAATGTAAATAACTTGCCCTAAACCATTTCTAGGGCAAATGCTCTGTGTTTAATGGACAGTGCAGTCTATAATGTTGACCGATGCATATAACACAATCGGTCAATTATTATACATGTCATTGCAGCCTGGTATTCTGTATACAGGCGGTCCCCGGGTTACATACAAGATAGGGACTTTAGGTTTGTACTTAAGTTGAATTTGTATGCAAGTCGGAACAGGTACATTTTTTAAGTGCAACTCCAGCCAAAAAAAACATTTTTTAGTTTTGGATAGCATAGGGAAGGGTCACAGTTCTTTTGCTGTCTGTTCCTGCTGTATAATTAAAATTGTTTTTATTTAAAATGACCCAGCAAAAAATGTTTTTCTATTTTTAATTTTATAAACTTTATTATTTGTTTGCATTTTTAATTTTTATTTATTTAACTTTTTCTTTACTTTTTTTTAATTTTTTTTGTCTTTTTAGTTGAATTTTTTTTATACTTTTATTATTTAATTTTTTTTGTATTTTAATGCTGGGAGCCATAAGCAGCCTGCTATTGGATATTTCAAATTGCAATAGCCAATAGCAGGCTGGCTATTGCATCTGCCCACTGCCAATCAGCAGAGGAGGGGCCTGAAGCAGAAAGTTCTCTATCAGGTGCCCCCAAGCTAATTGACAGCAGACAGGGGGCGGGTGCAATAGCCAGCTTGCTATTGGCTATTGCATTTTACAATATCCAATAGCAGGCTGTGTATGGCTCTCAGCCTGCAATGAAGAGTAGGCAGGGGGGCAGGGCAGAGGAGCCGCGGCCAGACCAGGAGACCGGAGGATCGTGGAAGGGAAGCGGACGGGGGAAGCCGACGGAGCGGCTGAAGAGCAAGCTAGCACATCAGCGGAGGTACGTGGGGCATCGGCGGTATGCAAAGGTCTGTGTCCCTGTTGCCTCCGCCAACACAGGCGCGGAGAGCAGCGGGGATTTAAAGGACACAGGTTGCTGCAGCCACAGTTGTGGACCCCGTTCGTAAGTATGGATTGTCCGTAAGTCGGACGTCCGTAACTCGGGGACTGCCTGTATAGGATAATGTTTGCATATGGCGAGTGTTCATTGGTCAGCTGCCGTGTATGAATTGTATGGCTGCCGTTGGAAGGGGAGATGTGGAAGAGAATGGTAGATCCCCCAAAAAGGTATGCGTTGGGATGGTGTGGGGAATGGTTGGCTGGTTGGACAGAGGGGCCCAATTTGTGGGGGTAATTTCGGTTTCCCACATGTGGTGGGAATCTGGAATTACCCTTTCATATTTGTGACTTTTATTGCTTTATGGCAGTCTACAAACTCTTGCAGAGTACCAAACTTTTACACATACAGTATAATCGCCCACAAAAAAAAAAAAGGCTGTTTACAAACAGGTAACCTATTCAATTAAAGAGTGTTAAAACGTCAGCGCTGATGAACACACACATATGATGATGATGATGACGACGACAACAACATACAGAAAATGTGGCCCAATCAGCTAAAATCAGTATGTGCATGGCAATCTTAAAATATATAAACAGTAAGGGTCTGTGTCAATGGCACCAGTCTGACATTTTAAAATGAAGATCATTCAGAATTCATGGACAGGTGCATTTGCTCTGCTTCAAATACATTTTGTATTCCTACAGACTTGTATGGGAATGCAAAAACCCTTCTGAAGTGAGCAAACATAGGCCCTAATTAAACTGAGTACAACATATGTTCCGATATTGCATACAGCATCCCATGGGTTGGCGGGTGTAAACTTAAGGAGCCAGAAACACTGTTAGAACAGATGTTAATGTGCATGTTTGTTCATGCTTTAAATTTATACCTGGCACCAATACAATACCATATACTGAACACAAGCCTACTTACACACTTTAATAATAAGTGTATTACAATTGCCTAGTCCCTTTGCCTCTTCCGCTTTTATACCAGTCTCTGTGAGTAGAGGTTACACATTATATCTGCCAAGAGCATCTCCCATGATTTCTTAGCCCTTAGCTACAATAAAAAAAAAAAGCCCCGTGTTAAGCTCCAAGTCATTCTTGCCAGAACCTACATGTGACACTGCTGGTGTTTGTCGCTCGCCAAACAAACTCTGCATTGTGGGAGAAAGGAGTGACGAGAAGGCAAATATATGCAGCTAGTGGGGGCATTTAAATTAAATCATTACTTTGCCCCACTAAGGCAAAGTACAAAATTTACTTGAGGCAAGCAAATGAAGTCTGATAGCTCAGATGTCTATATTGTTGAAAATCCACTTCAATATCTCGCGTGTATCATTACATACAAATCTTACTGTATACCAGTTTTAATGTGAAGACACTTACAGGTCTATTCACAAAAGGGTGAAGAGTTTGGAGAAGGCAGGAGAAGTGAACAATTTAGGACAACATAGCTGAATTGGACATTTTTTCCAAATCAGTTAAGTTGTCCTAAATTGTTCACTTCTCCTGCCTTCTCCAAACTCTTCACCCTTTTGTGAATAACCCTGTCAATGATACTAACAGCATTCAATAAACCTTAACGTTAAAAAATATAAAACATAATATAGACTGCTGATCGTAAAAGGATTTGGTAAACCGACACCTAAATTCAGTTACCAAAATCATATAACTCAGCAATGGTCAATTATAGTGAGCACAAAACCGACAGACCATGAGAATTTGCAGTCACCTTTATATCAAGTCCAGGAAAAAAAAAAGAAACCTGGACTGAAAATGAATTATTACATTTTCAATCTCCCAACAGACTGTGAAAGTTCTACAGGAATCTAACGGAGTGATCTGCCCCTAGTGGTGACAGGCCCCAGAACCATGCCACAAGCTATATTCTCCACATGCTCCCGTAAATTCTAGCAGTAAATACTGTCAAAGTTTTTGAACTCCTAATATTTAGCTTAAGCAATCTAGTTACAATGTAGAGGACAACTTGCTGGTCACTGAATGGCTATAGACCTTGACTAAAGCTTTTAAGACAAGACAGTTAATTGCTACACTACAAGAAAGAACGGATACGGTACAACCTTATATTTCAACTACAGATGCTTTCAATTTGTGGTGCAAATTTAAAAATAAATGCTGCAGCACTAGCAGGGAGTCAAAATGGCCTAATAGAAACTTGATCAATGGTTCAAACTTACGACAAAGGAGCTGCTGATGATTTTCTTGTCTGTCGCTTGCACTTCAAGGCACGGAGCTTATCGCCCTGAGTCATACCATTGACTTCTTCATCATCTGTACTGTACTGTAAAAATAAAACACCATGACTGATAAAGTGGTAGTGAAATAAAGAAAAGAAACTCTGCTGCAGTTTAGTATACAAACAAGTTAAATGTATCAGCATGCAGGAAAAGGCAGGCCATATTACCTAAAAGGGTCAAACTTTCTACTTCCTGACATGACATAGTGGGAATGCGAGACTCCCGACCTTGTAAAACATGCGACAGAAGGCTTTACGCTTTCTCAAGCAGAAGTTCATTTTCAAATTAATTTTGCGTGAAAATTTTTTAACTTTTGGTTCTTAAGAAAGGTAGGGAAGATAAATCCAGATTTCCACTAGAACATATGGATGTCAGCTGGTACTTGGAATGAGTTTGTAAACCTTGCCTATGTAATCTACATATAGATTGAGTGGACCAAAGCAAGCACTGGTTTTAAAAGTAATTTATATCAATAAGTGTGGCCAATTGGTTTTAAATGATCTTATGCGGATATACGATTCTGATAAGACATAGAAAGACGGATTGCATCAGCTAACTGTTTGACCTTGGCTATGCAACAGTGCAAAAGGAGCAGAGCTGAAGACACCTCTGGAAGTGGACTATTGATTGAACAAAGCTTTATAAACCTAACTAGTAGGACTAAAACAACAAATCAATTTTGTAGATAATAAATCAATGAGAATGCTGCGGTATGTGACCCCTCCGTTCCCTGCTGCTCTCCCTGGCAGCAGGGATTGGTTGGAACACAGACTGCTGCAGCCAGTGCCAGTGGGGAGGAGAAATAATCAGCTGTGACAACCGGGAGATGTCAAGATAGAGAGCAGGGAGGGGTGGTGCGGCTCAGGATGGAGAGTGGAGGATTGGCAAATATGTGAAATATTTATCAGTACTGATCATACGATGCTTGCAAATAACTGAGGACATAGTATCCCCAAATATGAATGCATAGGAAGTGCTCTACATCACTCCCTGTTCATTCACAATTGTGGACATAGTATCACTTTACTATCACATTGATTTATGAATGAACAGGAAGCCTCTGTACTTTGTTCCTGTTCGCTGAGTGCTTGGGCTGCAGAAAAAGAGATTGAGGACTCTGTGCCCTCAACTTTAACTTTTTTTTAATTTATTTAAAAAGAGAAATGTTTAGACCCCTGATATTTCCACAAAGCCCCCAACTAAAAACAAAAACAAAAAAAGTGGGGAAAAAAAAAAAAGTCACCAAGCCACATTGGGAGACTGTCATTCAATGTCTACAGTTACCTGTACAGTACATCCCTTAACATCACCCACAGCACTGAACAGCATAATTCTTGACTTGTTCTCCGCAGTTTTTATTCACACTGAAGATTCTGAAATGATCTGATATCACATATTTACAAAAGATTACCAGTTCAATGTCTTCTTTGCCAGAAGCTTTGCTCAGATCATCCTGAAGAGAAATGTCATCTACTCCAGACATTATAAATGTCATGGACACTTTGTTTCCATTTTTCTGCTCGCTCTGCTTCTTGCGATAAATGTCTCCTTCCATCCAAAGGCTCATTTGCTTGCTTAAAACACCATAGGCGCACTCCAGCAGCCCCCTCTCAACATTATCTATACTGAAATCCAAAATACATTTCTCAAGGGACAAAGGGGGTTCCTTACCGGATATACTTCCACATGCAGACAGCCCAATATTTACAAAATAGAAATGCAAATGGAAGGATGGATCTCAGTAGCTCACAAAAGAACAGTAAGAGAAAGGAAAAAAAAAAAAAACCACACCTGCAAAGTCTGCCTGTTCAAATGGTAAGTCTATTATCAGATCTTTTAAAATACAATTACATTGAACATTGCTTTGTAGGTCAAACAAAACATACCTACATGAAAAAAAAAAACCAGCAGATTCTGGACACAACTTTCTGGGTAAATCAAAGCAATGTTAATGGCTGTGAGTATTTGAATGAAAAGATCAGAAGAAGTTGGAAGTTAAAGAAAAAATATGTTCATCAATTAGATGAAAATGTAAAGACCAAATACAAAATTCTGTGCAAAGATTCAGCTGGCTATACTTCCTTTATTTTGGCAAATGTTTACCTTTATTGTCACATCTTAGTGCTTCTTAAAGAACGGTTTGATGGCCTCACAGCTGCCAAAGTGTTTCAAAGGTAATTTCTCCAAAACTATTTCTGCCTATCCACATCGACTTTTGAAACCTCCATCCTGAGCTCGACTATGGTTGGAAATATATGACATCATCGAAACATAGCTTCTTCTTATTGGACTACACTTCCTGACATGCAGGTTGAGGCAGTAGTAATATGTGGGCTGGCTTTGTTGGTGTGAAAAGGGTAGTGACGGATATACAGAATACCGATCACATTACACTCAATCAACTCTCCTACCCACTGTTTTTTTTACAGGGAGCTGGGTAGAGAATCAGAGGTCCATTGTGTGCCCTTGCTATGTCTGTTATTAGGGAGTTCACTGCTGTAATCTAGTAGTTCTTAGATCATTTGGGAAGAGAGAGCAGGGAGGAAACCCGTTACCAGGGATGGCTTGGCTGGGGAGTAATAGACTGAACCAAAGTAAGTACTTTTTTGGGAAGTGGACACATTATAAAAGTAAACCACATACGCTTTCATCTTCGGTTGAGCTCTACATTTGCAACTTTGCTTTTACTGCTGTACCCAGGGTTTAGTTTTAAAACAGAGAAAGTGCCCATTGTTGACAATACTTACTCCACAAGGTACTGCTGTTGCGGACCAATCACAGATCCAGGTCTACATATCCGAATCCAAGCAATGGTCTCTGCCGCTGTCATTCTGTAATGCTTCATCAAATAGCATGCAATGAGGGTACCTGTCCTCCCTAGACCAGCTGAGAAAATAGAAAAAACAAAACAAAACGCAAATTAGAAAAAAGCAGAAAGATTCACAGAAGTGATGCTAGGGCTTTCAACAGAGCAATGTAGGATGCCATGAGGCACAGAAATAGCAACAAAGGATGTATGTTTTATGTGTTTAGCCAACCATTTAATTACTTTACAAGCAACAGAAATATGCAGGTACCTTATGTGCTAATGTGGATAAGATCTAGGAATGTATCCTTTATTACGGTTTTAGTTATTAAACAGGTGAAACGTTTTAAAGACTTGACCAACCAAAATTCTAAATTGTTTGCCCAGCTTATATGGCAGTCAATAAAAGGGTCAAATACAATAAAAGAACAGTATAATGAGACGTACCAAAACCGAAGTCTACATTTTTTTTTTTTTTTTTTGTAATACACAATGATTTTGCATGTAGTTGGTCATGTAACCACTACAGAGTTTAAAAAAATAGATTGGTAGAGAATTTAGGAAAACTTGATCCAAGTGGGTGGCAGTGTAACAAACAAAAATTACAAGAGAAAATGTACCGTTTAAAATAAAATGTACAAACCTTTGCAATGTATAGCTATACCGCCTTCTGCATTTTCACAGATGTTTAGAAACTTCTTCAATATAGAATCACAAGGTGTACTTCCATCGACAAAGAAAAGGTCATGGTGCTCAAAGGCGCCATCTGTAAACCGCTTTGCGTCATACATTTTCTTGTTAAGGCGAATAACAGTAGAAATGTCATGTGCTCTGAAGTATGGGAAGTAGGCTTCTGGAGCATGGTGAGGGTAACCTGAAAAGAGAAAATGATGGATGAATTGCCACATAGCTGTGAAGGAACTTAGAGCAAATGTCACTTGAAAAAGCATTACTAAAAAAGGTTGCCTGGAAAAGAATGTCCTTAATACAGACTTACCTCTCCAAAGGGCAGCGAGTTCTTTCTTAATAGGCTATGGCTTCTGGCAGCTTGAGCATTAGAAGTGTGTCCAATGCCTGGCCCCCCCACTCTGTTTTCATAGGCCAGTCCCTATCATACAAAGTATGGGTGTAGAAGCAGACTGGAGGAACCACAGTGCATGGCTTGTGACCCAGGCATCAGACAACCAGAATTGCCAGATGTAAAGATTCTTCCAAAGGGTCCTTGATGAGCACTACAAGAGGACTTTCCTCCTACTGGAGAGCCCCAGCACACCTTAGCAATGTGTTAAAGCATTCTGTGCTGCACAATGCATTAAGTCAGTCCATTAATTCGGAACGGGCTGCCAACGCATCACAGAGCAAGAAAAACAGGATCTGCAGACATTTTTTATCTCAAAGTACTAAAACACGCATTGCTTTGGGGAACGCAGCAACACAGGCCAGTCAGCCCCTACTGTATTTCTGCTTTGCTGTTCCAATCAGAACAAATAACACTGCAACACACTGTACAGATATATTGTATGATAAATCATACAATATATTTGATGCCTGCCTAAAGAGCTTTCTTTTGCAGGCAACTTTTTTTTTTTTAAAGCAGCAGAGTTCTTTAAAGCAAACCTGTCCAGTATTTTTCACAAGCATTGCTGTGGTCAGCAATGTCAGCCCCACACAAATCTAATGATAGCTTTACTTTAAAATGATAAATACAATACCAATGACTGTGGCAGGCCAGAAGATGCACATTCCTCCTGGCCTGCCTTCAACAAACCCTTTCCATGGTACTTCTTTAGATTCTTATAAGTACCAACCCTGCTTTTTACATCATTTTTGTTTTATTTACTACATACCATTTTCCATTTTACTCTTTTGATGAGGTCCACTAAAAGCTAGAAATTTCAGTGGGATTATCCAGTTGAAATCCCCATTTTCAGCTCTCTAAATGAGAAAACAAAAAAAGTGATCAGGTTAATATAGGAGAGACAGTGCTGTCTTTGAGGTTTCCTGTAATGACAAGAAGGCTGATGACTAGCCAGGAAACTTTCTAAATAAATTGCTGGAAATCTCACCTCATAATGCTGGTATTCCTCCAGATCAAAAATTCTAAAATCAAAGAATTCATACTGGAAAGCCTACAAAAAAAAAAAAAAAAATAGAATAACCACCATAAAAAAAATAAAACCTCACACATACTAACACCAACATTACCAGCTACAGTGAAAATGTCAGCTCTACATTGATGAAATATATTAATGGTAGATTTTATATTTTGCAGTCAAAGAGAATGTCAAACAAAAAGGCCACATTTCAGGAAAGCGACAAATGTTATAATGCAGCACAATAGTCACTAAACCGTATACTGGTTTGGGGTGGAAATGGGGTGATCCAAATCAGACGTGTCAGAAAATGTCTGTACAAATGATATGCTACAATCTCTATAGATTTCTAGATATCTGCTTGATTAATGAATGCCAGTTTACATCGTCTATAAAACACCCTGTGAAATCCAGCTCCAGAGGTACAGGACATCCTTCCATAAAGGAGATGTCTAGAACACAGGAGGGTATAGCAAGAATAGAAGAGTAAGATCTTTAAGTGACTCTAAACTCAGGAGTTAATTCTTAAAAATGCATTCAAGTATCTTAACGGTTAACAAAAATGTATCTTGTTTGTGTATCACTCGGCTGTAGATCCTCAACTCATCTCTGAATTGGTGCTGACACTGTCCTTCCTTCTGGAGGGTGGGTACGTTTGTTCCCCATGGTCCCTGTGTGTGTGTTGTGAAGCAGTCACCGCTCCAAGCTCACTCCCGTGATGGACTACAAGCTCACATTTAGTTTACCAATTTGTATTGCGATTGCAGGGCATCACTGGAGAGGGCTTGGAGGTATATTTTTATTAATAGTTAAGATACATTCATGTATTTTTAAGATTTGACTCCTGAGTTTAGTGCCACATTAAACAAGACTAATGAAGACTATTCTAGGTGTATAGACAGCATTAAAGCTGAAGTTCAGGTAATTGGCTAAATGCATAGCTGAAATATATATAAGGGAAGGGCTTTACTTGGAAAAGAATTGGCTCTTTTGTCCAGCCAGTCCAGAGAATGCCAAACAAGACAGTAAAGCTAATCAACTGACTTTTCTCTACTCCAGTTAGGTCACCTCTCTGCCTTTAGCTGGTGAATGAACAGTGAAGTAGCAGCAACAGACTGAAGAATCTCTTTCCTCCCATCATCACATTCCCTGTCATTATATTTGCAAACAGCACATCTGGTAGTAGCTAAACTGCTACCTTCCCTTCTCAGTCTGAATACATCTCTACAAGGAATAAACAGAAACCAATAACCTAGTCAGATTGGGTATTCACAATCTGAATTTAAAAATATACTTTTTAATGGATACATTCATTGGGGTTATTTTCTCTTCATCTGGAAGTCAGTTTTAAACCGGTCACAAATACTTTTTTCCAGTTTTTATCTGCCTGCTCATTAATTTTTACCAAAACGGATTAATTGTTGGGGGTAGATCCTCATACTACACAGCTGTTGGAAAATTTTGCTCATCTGATAGATCAAATCTGACTGTTTGCAGAAAGCTTTTGTACATAGGACACACTTAAAAAGGACTTCACAATCATATAATCAATAAAGCGGGGCAGGGGTTAATTAACGGCAAGTCATCTACTAGACCTGTACTACCCAGATCAGTACGCCACAGCTATAACTGTCTGTGGAGTCATTAGACTTGACTTTTGTGTTTTTCTCTGCTCCTTTTCTCCCATCCTTCCTGTAGCTTTTTCACTGTAAGAAATGAGATTCCTTTGACAACTCACCTTGTGAACAGCGTGGAAACAGTCAAGAAGAGTTAGATGAAAACTACAGGTACCAAACGAGGCATCCCTGCAACACACAGCAATCAATCATGTTAGGTCTTTGTTAACAGACCACTGCAATGAAGCAAATGGTTTTACACTACTCCTGTGGTTCTACAAGGATATAATAAAATAAAGGGAAAAAAAATGATTAAACATTGCAAAGTATAATCAAAAAGTAGTATTGAATTATGAAGTAATAGTGCATAAAACAAAACAAATCATGTACAGAGGACGCATTCTTCTACTGTGGGGCAGTGACCTGTGCAAACAAAAAAAGTATGCAACTGATTTGAATTAAAATACACAGTCTGGCCAATAAAAAGTCCCACACTTTAATATTTTGTTGGACCACCTTTAGCTTTGATTACGGCACACATTCACCATGACATCATTTTCATGTCAGAACATTTATTTTCATCCAGAGCTGCATTAATTTTTCACCAATATCTTGTAGTGATGATGGGAGAGTCAGACCACTGTGTAAAGTCTTCTCCAGCACATCCCAAAGATTCTCAATGGGATAAGGTCTGGACTCTTTGGTGGCCAATGCAGGTGTAAAAATGAGGTCTCATGCTCCCTGTACCACTCTTTGATTCCCATGAATCCTGGCATTGGAATATGCACGTGTCAACAGGAAGGAAAACAAAAATCCATTGATGGAGAAACTTGGTCATTCAGTATAATCAGCTGACCTTTTTTTTGGTGACATAACATTGCTGAACCTAGATTAATTATCCAATGAACGGCTCTTGCCCATTTGATTAGCGAATTCCAGGTAGTAACTTTTTTGGGGGCCAGGCAATGTATTTTGAAAACTTTTTTTTTTTTTTAAGTTTTGGATGGAGTGGAGAAGAGCTAGGGTCATAACTCCTTGCAGCCAGATGGGGCAAGACTGGCACAATTCTTATAGGAAGGAGTGCAGCCATTACCAAGATTGGCACAGATCAGATTTTAGCATTGAGCACTTTTAAAAATCTTTGGTACGGTTTCCGGCAAGAGCATCTGTCAAAAGGGATGAAGGTAAGACACAGCACAACAAATAAAATGCAGGGGGTGGAAAAAAGGTCCCTATTCTGTGCAACCACTCTATGAAAATGACATTAAAAGGAATAATAAGCCATATATGAATTATACACTGGTATACACAATCAGAAAGCCATGAAAGGCTGAAGGATGGATTTGGAAATCCATCGCCTGTTGATTCACAGAACACATGGTTCTGTGTTTATTTCAAACTACAAGAAATCAGCAAAAGGAACCATAATGCAAGGAGTATATAGCCATGTAAAAGATATAGTCTTACCTAAATGGAAGGTAAGAAACATTTCCCAACTGTAAGATTCTGTACATTTCCTCAGGGAGTTTCTTCAAGTATATTATCTGGAGAATAAGAGTTAAAGAAATATTAACATTTTACAAAAGCTTGCTTGTACTTATAGCTGCTTTAATTTAAATGTCTTAAAAGTAAAATATGTAGGCCAGATCTACAACAATACACAAATCGATCATAGATTTGAATACTGATCAATTTAGATCATTACTGTCAACATACATGAGTGATCAATATTCAAATGAATCAATATTCTGAAAATAAAGCTCAAGTGGTTGCATGACATTTTAACTCAAATCGATAAAAAACTAACCTTTAAAGCAAAGATTAATCTTCATTTCATGCCACATCAAAATGCCTAAATTTCTATAACATGACATATTAATTGATCGGGGAAGGCCAGTTGCTGCAGTTAGCACAGACAAATTTGACTACTTTGATGGAACTGCTGAAATTGGTCATTTTAATGTGTTTTAGCCTTTTCAGGGGTTTTTAACCCTTTGCTGAAGTCATAAGATTTATCAGAGCCGGATCATCCACAAGGCAAACTGGATGTCCAGTGGCCCAGCTACAACCTTCTTGTTCCTGCAGTATACCAGGGGGGATTGCACAGCTGTATAAAGCCATGCACTTGCCTGTCAGTTTATAAGGAAGGAAGCCCTTTAAGATATTTGGCATCCAAATTTGGCAGGCCAAATAAGGAGGCTTCTCTGTGACTTTTGCAATTCTTAATGTCAATCCAGAGATGGAGAGGAGGGACCTTCTACCTTGCCTCAGGCCCCATTCTGACAATCCATCACCAAGCTTTACACTGTCAGACATCCATCAACCTCTTTAGCATACTGTTCAGATTAAAATCAAGGAAGCCCTACCAACCAATCTAACATCTACAGGGTTACAATAGTTTGAAGCATTTACTTCTTAAAAAGTTATCTAACAAGCGCTAAATGCCTACTGCAGACAGCATGGTGTCACATGTTAATTCAAAGACTTACAGCAAAACATCCTATTAAAAAGGCAGCATTGGCTTGTTTTTTCGGGTCGTTGTTGGTGTAATGGACAATCTTCTTCTTTGTCAAAGCAAAGGACTAAAATAAAACAAAATAGTGTAATTAAGGAACATGAAAACAGCTATGCCAGAAGATAACAAAATGCAAAGTATAAAAGGAAGGCAGTAATGATTCCAGTAAAGTCATGCTATTTAAGATCTTTTTGGACCTGCCCCAAAATTAGACAATGCTAGGTATCCCTTTTTCCTGTAATTATTACATCACACCAGAATCAAGGCCCTGAATAACAGGCTAATCATGGTCAACTATTCTCCAACCTATCTCATACCTATATCGCCTTCTATGCCCCAGCAGTATTTTCACCTCCATATCAACCATTTCTCTCAGCTCTATTCTTTCCCATCCTTATTTCCCCAATTAACATTGAAAACTCAGCCATTCACATTTACCCAGTTATTTCCCTTATGCCAGTTACACTGGTCTCCTTGTAAAAACTTGAAACTGTTTTGTCTAAAATACAAGAACCATGTGAATTCTGGAAGAAATACACAAAGCACACCAAGATTCAAGATCTGTGGAATAATCCAATGTGAAACTTTGCTTCTGTACAGGAAATCATGTTATACAGACCAGTCAGTGCTGCTCTCCCTCCTGGTGCAGGGTGACTGGTCTTGTATCCGCCCCCTTCTGTAGTTTTCTGCAGGCAGCCAGTAGTCTCTCCCAAAGCTCTGCTTGGGCTATGTGCAGCACAGGGATGACGCCACTACTTTTACAAGGAAATCATTTTAACATCCACAGCTACTAATCTTATTTTACCATTATATGCAAATCTTGACTTTTCCTATATTAAAAAAAATATTTTTTTTTTGACCAATACGACAAGGCTAAGCTTGACTTTTACCATGGAAAGTCAAGGTTTACATACAAATTCAGCTACCCATCTCTCTGCTGGTTACCATGTACTGATGTAGAAGTCAGTGGTTCCTATTTAGTATATGCTCCTCAGAAGAACGGCAATGACATGGCAATTTACAGCACCTCCTACATTTATCGTTGCCAGATTAAATTTAAACCAAGAACTACCACGTGCCTTCATCTTGCCTAGTCAAAAGCAAGTCTATCTAGGAAGTGCCGATGTAGGTCGTTGGGGGAGCCCTCCGCACACCTCACAGCAGTCCCGGCCAAACAAGAAAAGATGGTGCTCACAGTGATATTGGTTCACGGATGGCGCCGTGCAGACACAGAACAAGCAGGGAATCACCAGCACTCAATCCTGGTGATGTTTGTCATGTTTTCTACCTTGAGGAAGGGACCCTGCGCGGCCCCGAAACGTCTGTTAGGCCCCGTTCACATTGAGCGATTTATTGCGCGGTAATTCCTGCGATATCGCGGCTATTTACCGCGCGATATCGCTCTCCAATGCATCTCAATGGGGCAAAGGGTCCTGCTGTCGCGGGTCGTGTGTCGCTACAGCAGGACCCTTTTTGGAGCGGATTTTGCCGCGATTCTCGCTTGCTCAATGCAAGCATTTGCGCGATATCGCGCAACAAATCGCGCAATTTGCGAATCGCACAGTGTGAATGGGGCCTTCTTTTGATTTCTATGACGCCTCTGTCCAATAAAAGGACAAATTTGCTTTCATTACTGAGTGCTGGTGATTCCCTGCTTATCTAGGAAGTGCCCTCATTTATTACATCTTCTAGTAACACTATTCATTTAAAAGGTCTAGGTTTGGGCAAATGCCAGTGGTTTAATCACTTAAAGCCTTCTAGTGTGTATGAGGGTAGCCATACGGGTGGCCGTTTTTTGCACAACAAAAGATACAATGCTGGCTTTCTCCCCGTAAAGCAAAAGATAAATATCAGAGAATACTGAATAATGAATCATTCCACTTTTTGTCAGTTGAGTTTTGACTTAAACATGTCTCCAAAAAACAACCCACTCCCCTGCCCATGGGTGGATAAGGATACTACTAGCACTACTGCACTCTGTTCTATGGGCAGCGACATGCAACACTACGTTTCCCTTCCCACAATGCAGTGCTCACTGCATGAGTAGCCAAATCACCAGATCACAGCATGCTAACATTAACAGAGTGGTGCACCTAGCAATGCAAGAACTGGAATTCAGGTAAACTGTTTAGGAGCCAGCAGGGAATAGGGTGTTGGAGGGTTATCTACCATCATTTAGTTTGCTTGAAGACAAAGACCCTCTTGAATTGTGACAGCTGCTGTTCTGTTAACCGCCTGGCTCCGTGCTGATAATGCACACATCTCCAAGCTCCTAAGTGAGCCCAACAGTAAACGCAGAGTCCTTCAACTGTAACATTTATGATTCTCCCTCACAGGGAATTGAGGCTGCAACCTAACAGCATGCCATCAGTAACAGCAATAGTAGATGTTACAGGTAACCGTAATGTCCAATAATACAAAAAGACAGCAACTGTAACTATTTAGAGCAAAAAGGAAGGGTTTTTTTTTTTTTTTAAATACTTGTATTGTGTAATATTGCATCTTTAAAATGTCACACGGAAAAGTTAAGTATCCTCTATGTAGGCATGGACATATTTTAAATTCCTGCACTGCTTACCATCCCACATGGCTCATTAACAGCAAAGAATGTCATGAATGGCAGATTCAATCACAGATCTCACCAAAACATTGCTGACAGTTCTATCGCTAATCTTCGTCTTTTTCACTTTGCAGCAAAACTCACCTTCATTTTCTTATTTAGCTTATAGCAGTATTTATACAGCATGGCCAAGTTAAGTGGTCCAAAGTCCGCATAGAAGCTAGAAGAAAAGAAATCGATACATAGAATTACAACATGAACAGCGATTAGGAAATAGTTTACACTGGATTAAAACTGAAGGTCGGGGCAGAAACCTTTGGGCATCATAAAAAAAGGTCATTTCAGCAAATCTGCCCTTCATTGTGAATCTAATGCTGCGCTTCAAGGCAGCTCCCTGTACTCTGCATAATGCGGCATTGTTTCCCTTATTTTCCCATTGTATGACCAGTGGCTGTTGTGTGCATACCAGGCCACCGGTTGTACAACATCCATGCCGTAGGTTTACTGATGCAATAATGGTGTTGCTAGCTATAGAGTGAGTCTCTGTACTGTCCACTAAATCAGAAGGCCATGACTGACACATGCCTGATCCACCACAAACCCTCCTACAGAATGCCGATTAAACTATGGGAATTTTAGCCTGATACAGCAGCAGCAAACAAACAGGAAGTGATGTCCGCACATCTGCGACCCCCTCCTTACGGTGTCCAAGCATAGCCTTTATTTTTATGGAAATCCACACCCACCTTGTTCGATAAAGCTGTATATTTTTAAAACACTTTGCTATGACTTCATGCAAATCCATTTAGACATTAAAATCTGCCTTGGGAATTTATATGGAGCGGGCAGAAATCTGAAATGTAAACAGTTAAAGTGGGCCTTTCAAGTCTGCATAAATAAATTCTAGGTCCAGGTTTAGCAGGGCCACTGTACATCAGCAAACCTGAACCAAAACAAGAACTATATGACTAATCTGTATTTTTGACAGCGGGTCTGAGAACCAGAACCCACACAGTTGTGCATTCCAAGTTCTCTGCTGCAAGGTTAAGTAACATTCTCTCGTCAAGGGGAATTTTACATTCGTTTTTGTGATTGTGAAGGGGTTAAAGTATATTTCAGCAAACCTGTTTGTTTTTTTAAAGTTTGGATAGGGAATGGTTGGGCGCAGTCACTTTATTTTTATATATTTTTTTTTTTTTTTTTAGTAGCGTATATTGGGATTAGAACACCTGTCAGGTTTTTATTGTGTCTGTGTCCCCCATAAGGGAGATTCGCCCTCTCCATTTGTCCTGGTGACTGTACTGAAAGAAGAAAATTCCAATATATGGGTTGTCACCAGAACAGGAATAGATGGGAAATCCCAAACTGGGGACACTAGTTCTGGTGACCCCGCTGACCACCAGGGATTTCCCTCACTTTCAAGAGATTGTATCTCCTTTCCTGTGGTGGCTATTGGACAGGAAGTGAAGAGAAATTTCCCCAATGGAACACAGATGGCGAAAAAAGCCGAGTTAAAACCCTCTCTTACTAAAAATCATTTTGTTACAGCCACCAATCTGAAATCAAACTTTTAGGGCAGATCTGGATCTGACTGGTGGCTATGAGGAAATATTTCTAGCTCATTAAAACACATTAAAAGGGCAACAGGTACACTTTGGTGGAGTCTGTTTAGACCGCTAATATTTCCCCGAAGCCCCTTAAAAAAGGAAAAGTAAAAACTTAAAAAAAAAAAAAGAATAAAAATATTAAAAAGTTGATAAATAAAAAAATATTTAAAAAAAAAGTTAAAATAAAAAACATTTTTGGTTTCGGACTTTTTTTTATTTCGGTTTCGAAATTTTTATTTCGGTGCACTTCTAATTACACGTGATGACGTCACAGGTCCTTAGACTGCTGGAGCCCAGGGGAGAAGAGGCTGGAGGGACCGCTCTAACAGCCAGGGGGAACCAAGGACCATTTCTCCTTTATTTTGATCCCTACACCAAAACAAGCATGTAAACCTAGCAAGGGTAATCCCACAGCAATGGTTAATTTTAATAAATCCTGGAATGCCTCATTAAGCATGTTTTTAAAAGCTGATTTTTTTCCCCCTTCACTGTCAAGTCTGATTTTGGGTGTAAAAACTGAACTATTATCCCACAATACAGCTTTATTTACACCTATGCATTTGTGGTCTGATAAATAAAAATTCTCCTTCTGCATCTTTGCTTCAGACTCCAGAAAGCACATACGTCACATGCTGAAAAAACCCCATAGAGCATACCTGAAACACAAGGGTGTGAATAGAACTTTTAACACGCAACAGCAAAACAAACACGCATCTCTCCTCCCTTGACATGTCATGTAGAAGTCATCTCAGATTAAAGCATTTGTAAAACTAACATGACACATGTAATCAGTAATCCTGATGTAATACATCAATCAGAGCTGCCAATGTAATGCACTCAGTCAATGGTAACTATGGAACGGTGGAAATCATTCATGTAGGTCTATCAAATCATTGAACACAATACACATAAAGTCTAATGACTAAACATAAAGCAAACACCAATTGTCAAAGCTACAGGACACTTGCTGGGTAGAGTATACTAATAATATGCCTTATCCTTTAGAATGTGCTTTATTGCGGTACTTGCAAAGACACAGACCACTATGAGAAAGCTTACTCCTCAATTTCTAAACTTGATGGCTGGACTGCTCCCCACTGAACATTAAAAGAGAACTATGGGGTAAGTGTTTTTCCCCATAGTTCTTTTAAGGGTGACCGGAGGATTTATACTAGCGTCCTCCCTTGACCCAAAGCTCAGTATAGGAGGGAGCTACAGCTTGGACGGATCCCGACATTACTGTCGAGATCCATCCAGCTGGCTGAGTGACAGTGGGCTCTGCCTATCTAGAGGCAGAGCCAGCTGTACCTGCCACCTCCCCGTCCGTTCCTCCAGTCAACACTGGAGGATCAGTGCGGGGAAGGGGATTCCCAGCAGGGAGTCGTGAGAGCAGTGTATGTCACTCTGCAGGGAGATGATCGAGAAGTGAGCGGGCGACGCTATGCGTTCACTCACTTCCTGATCTATTGAGCCGACAAGTGACAGTTGCATCGTCACACGTCGGTTCGATCTATGAGGATGAGTGATTTTCACTCACCTCATAGTTCGCCTTTAAATGTGAGCTTTGTAACCAATAGTAACGTTTGGGAGGTGACAGTCCCACCATCGACTTTAAGAACCAAAGTCTTCATGTGCATATTAGATTGCATTGAGGCTCATGGTGTTGCAGAAGAGGTTAACGATATGTGCAGACAAAAAGTCTTCATTAAGGGCCCATTCACACGTGTGGTGCCGCACCGGATCAGCACAGGTCACTGTTAGGGCACATAGAAAAAAACAAATGTTTTCTATGTGTCCCAGTCACATCACAATGCCGGGGTGATGGGCAGGGTGCTGTGATACAGTGCAAGCATGCTGTATTTTATCGCAGCGCAATGGATTACACCGCAGCAGGCCCCAACACTAAGGGCTTGGTCTTTTTGCACAACACCACACATGTTTGGTGTGAACAGGGCACATACAAACAGTTGTCTTCTATGTGCACTGTTCATATCATATTTGTGCAATGACGTGCAGAAAAACGCTGTTCAACAGACATGGTGTGAACAAGCCCTGAAGGTTTAGGTAGGTTAAGGTTTGCCTAAAGGGACACCAATCTCAGTAATTGTATCTTAAAAATGCATACAAGTAAGTTAACTATTCACAAAAATGTATCCGATTTGTGTACCACTCTGTAGATTCTCCAACCATCAGTGAATTCATGCTGACACTGTCCTTCCTTCTGGAGAGTTGCTACTTTTGTTCCCCATGGTCCCTGTGTGTGTGTTGTAAAGTAGTCATCGCTCTAAGATCGCTCCCGTGATGGACTACAATCTCACATGTAGTATGCTAATATGTGTTGAGATTGTAGTCCATCACGGAAGCAAGCTTGTAGCACTGGCTACTTTACAAAACCATTAGGTACCATGGGGAACAAAGTAGTCACCCTCCAGAAGGAAGGACAGTGTCAGTATGAATTTAGAGATGATTGGAGGAGCTACAGCCGAGTGATATACAAATAATCTACATTTTTGTTAATGGTTAAGATACTTGAATGCATTTTTAAGATTTAACTCTTGAGTTCAGAGTCACTTTAAAAGCCCTTTTAGTTGTAATCAACAGAAGTATACGTTTCCTAGCTCCTTACAATAACCCTCTATATGGGCTGGACTAGTTCCTGAATTCTCCATGCAACGGGACACCTCTGAGCAGAGCATAACAGAGGTCTTCAGGGCACTACTAAGGAAAAACAGGAAAAGCCAGATTGCTCATTTTCATCTGATCTTGCAGTGTGAGGATTACAGTAGCACAGATAATTAGATTTAAACTAATTGGAGGAAAAAAAATAATACAATAAACTGATTAGTGTTCGTACGTTACTCGGAAAGGTTCTATCATGCCCCATTTACTTACTTTTCATACAGTAGTTCATCATCAGTGGAGAAGTAATGCGTGCTTGGAGTGGGCTTTGGTTTAGAGCACAGGATGGAAAAGTATACCCGATCTGTGGGGAAGCAAAATCAGATCGCTTATCAGAAAATGATTCTTTATCACACACACCATGCTCTTATTCTATAATAAGATATACCTGTCATATAAAAGCAAAATGAACAGTAGTTTTATTTGTATGCCAGTCTAAGATCTTTATGATGGAAAGGTTTGTCACATTTGTATCTAACAAGAACTTGGAGGAAAATCAGTTTGCTATTAGATGCTATAGTTTTCTTGAAAAAGGATGCTGCCTGTTCAATATGCCGAAAAGGGAAAATCCCCGGTTCAAATCCCAGTCAGGACACTCCCTGTTCTCGTGTTGGCTCCTGTCTCAATTGGCCCTAGTAGGTGTGTATGTGACCTATTAACCTTAGATTGCAAGCTCCTTGAGGGCAGGGACTGGTGTGAAAGTGCATTATGTAAATTGTCTGTGCTATATAAATACCAATACTAAATAATTAAATTTCATTTTAAGCTGGTCATGTACTTTTAACCTTTTCCCAATGTACTTTTAACTTACTTACTTTTAGGTTGGACTTGATGAACTAATGTCTTTATTCAACCTCAAATACTATAACTATGTAACTTTTCCATGCTAAACACTGTGGATGGTACAATCCCCCTTCCAGTCTACTGTATACCGATAACCAGCACCCTCGGCTGTCAGAATACCTGAACAGTGACTGCAGCCATTAGGTCGCAGCCACTGTTCAGCCAACAATTTTCCACCTGCTTCTTTTGACAAAAGTCTAAAGCCAAATTTGAGAACTGTATGGCCAGGTTTAGTGTTCTCCTACACAAAACACTGCATGCAGTAATACCTGCTGAACAAGATTAACGACCCCTGTGGTCAAGGGACAGGAATAGAGCATTGTCTTTTGGAATGGATGCTGAGCTGATGTGATATGGCATTTGTCTGCTCAGCTTGCAAAGACACTATGGAGGGAATTTATCAAAGCTGAAGCAGACAGAAGCTGGAGCAGATCTGCATAGCAAGCAAACAGGTTCTCTCTTCAGTTTGTTTAGTTAAGCTTTCAAAATGAAGTAAGAAGCTGATTGGTTGCCACAGACAGCTGCTTCAGATTCGGTCTCCTTCAGGTTTGATAAATTCCCCTCTATGCATTTTTGTAATTAAAAATAAAAGTTTAACATAGCTACCGAGTGATATCCACTTTGTTTTATGACACCCCTAGTTTCTTGTTAGTCCTTTAATATGTGTTTGCAAATACAGAAATTAGACACATTGTAGACAGTATATTAAAATGTCCTAAAGTAGAAAAAAAAGGAAGGGAAGGCAAGTGGACAAGTTTAATATTAACCTCAAGCATTGCATAACAAATGCAATTGTATTTCCCAGTCAATGCATACCAGCTACAAAGCATAAGCCAAGTACATTGTAATACTATAAATACAATGTGATGTAGACACACCTATGAACACTCCCAAATTCCAGAAACAATACAGAATCAGCCAAGAGCAAGTGCACCCAAGTAATAAACTATGCAACTATGCACTTCAGTTAGTGACAAAAAATATTATTAGTTTAATAATCCATTATACTGCTAAAAAGGTTTGTTCCCAAATGAGGGGTTGTATATGTGTCATAGCTTCTCAAGCCTCAAGAACAGCATGTACTGCACATATACTCGCTGAACTGGCGAGTTATACACCTAGTAACTAGATTTGTCTTGGACCCTTGTAAGTAAAGATGGGCCTGGGCTTGGTGTGAACCAATTTTGCCCAAGCCCGCTCAAAACTGATGGCCACTCTCCCCCCCCGGCCCAATTGGTGGTGGCATTCCTGGCACAATGCACCCCTCCATAACAGATTGGGCTAGCAGGAGTGGGCGGCAGTCACAGTTTTGAGCAGCCTTGAGCAAACTGGGCTCACACAAACCTTGGGCCAGCTGGAGGCTCCCCGGTGGTTTGTTCTGGAGTTCAGGAATAAATACTAGTAGAAAGGATGGCAGCTGCATTTCAAGCTAAAAGCCACAGTTAGAATTTTAAAGAATGGTCCAGTGCAAGCGTATCATCGCAAAGAAATACAATCAGTTTGGCATGCTTCCAATTACACCAGATGTGTATAAAATGCAATCTACATATATATTTATTTCAGGGCTGGACAAATCCCAGGAACCTGGTTGCCAATGCTCCTTAAAAATCACCGCTGGCACCTAACTTTTGAAGTTTTCTCTAGTTTTTGTTTTTTTAATGGAACTGGCTCCTAAAAATCCTGCTGGTCCCTGGATTGGACAGACTGGCTCCCTAATTCCATAATAATTTGCCCACCCCCCCGATATAGATATATTCCCCCCTCTCATTCTAAAAATCCTAAACCCCCTTAAGTAAATCTATTTTCTCCTCTGATGTGCCTGTCAACTCATTTAATAACGTGAATATATTTAGACTTGGTGTATTTATTTGTAAGGATATGCTTTAAATGTATGCATGATGGATTGATTACAGACGTTCTGGGTTGAGCCTTGTATAAGAGAACTTCCCTACCTGTTAACTCCAACTCTACGAATAACCTCAATACGAGGGGGTGGAGTTCATGTAGTCCGTCTAAAGCTGGCCATACACCTATAGATTATATGCAGATTTTCTATGGTCAGATCGAAAAAGTGCAACAGATTCCCCCATCTACTCTAAACTGTATGGATGGTGGAATCTCCTGCTGGGCCAAGCTTCAGTATCTTGCTAGTTGGCCACCTGGCTCTCAAAATACCTGAACAATGCCTGCATCCAATCAGAGTGTTCTGGTATTTTGAGAGCAAGCGAGGCTGACTAGCAAGATGCTGAAGCTTGGCCCAGGGGGAGATTCCTTCATCCACGCAGTTTAGAGTAGATGGAGGAATCTGTTGCACCTTTTTCTATCTGACCATAGAAAATATGCAGATAATCTATGGGGGGAGGCCAGCTTTACACTGGACCAGTCATTAAACATCTAACCATGGCTACCTTCCTTTCTACTAGTATTGATTACCATTGGTCAGTTTAACATTGTTTCCTTGCTCAATGCAACTGGTCCATGGGACAATTCCCTACTCACTGGACATAGGTGCTGATGGTGACTCGCTGTCCAATGAAGAGGTTGGGGGTAGAGAAGTGATTTGCAATTGAGATGAGCAATGTTTAAAGTCCAGCCTATGTGACAACCACGTCTTCCTCCATAGATAAAGTGGAAAGATTTGTGCAGGAAGTGTTATTTGCTGGATCATAAAGTGATAATAAAGGGGGGAGCATAGAAAAAAAACAAAAAAAACTAATGCAGCAGCAACATCTAAGGACTGGTACAGAACAGAACAGAACAATAGAATTCATGTTTTTGAGTTTAGATATACTTTCATCAGGAGCTTTTGGTGCCACCTGTCATTATACGCAGTGTGGAAAATGTGATTACATCACAAGCTTGACTGCAGAATTAAAAACTGTTAACTCACTTATTTCCATTGTGTATTTAACTATTTGCCTAGACTTTGGTGTGTCTTCAAAAAAAAAAAAAACGCCAAACATTTAGATAACCCCTTAGCCTCAGCAACTTTAGTCAATTGCAGACAATAGAGCACAAGCAGCAAAGCTAACCACTCAAACTACAGTTCTCAGATTGTGCTAGCAAATTAGGTTTTAAGTCTATCAAGCATCGGAAGAACTCCATGTTCCCTATGAGTGTTATGTTGCCAAACATTGATGACTGCAAAACTTTTCTTGCCACAGTCCCAGTGCTTCACTACTGGTCATCAGCTTTTGACGGCATGCAAAGTCTTTTAAAGGGAATCAAAACCATACATGACCATTTGTGCAGTGCATGTATACCACATGCAGTGCCTTCATCAGTATGTGTGTAGAGCTGTACATTTCTGTGTCCAGTCCAGTTCAGTGACAGCTTACAATATGCCTGGTGAATAATAGAACACTACCCATATGGATTTGCAGGGGCTAAGCCAGGGCTGGCTTAGGAAACAATTATCTTAACCCTTGCATTGCAAAGGTCAAGTGCTTGTTTTGGCCTAGGAGTGAAAAAAAAAAGTTATATTCACCAGAACCTCTGAGCTGGCTGGCTGTTGCCCCGGTCCCACTTCTGCTCTGTTCCAGCGATTGAATGTCCCCCCGATTCCTCACATCCAATACACCGTATAAGACGTGATGACTCATGGGATGTCAGACTCCCGGAGCGGAGGGGACCAGTCTAAGGACGAGCCGTTTCGGAGGTTCAGGCGAGTATAACGATGTTATTTTTGCCCCTATGCGAAAACAAGCACTTAACCCTTGCACTGCAAGGGTTAAGATACACCTCCCCCACCCCGGAGTTCTTTAAAATTTGCAGCTGGTGCCTAACCTTTGGTGGGATTTACTATAGCAGTTGTCAAAGTTGAGCCAACTCCTCAAAAACCCTGCTGGCTTTTGGATAGGACAGGCTGGTTCTTGAGCTCCATATTTAAATTGTCCATCCCTGAGCGAATCAGCATTATCATTATGCAGTTTATGCTGCACATGGAACCATCCATATGAACATCTAACCCCAGAAAAGAACTCTAATGCCACTATCCCATGTCCCCATGCACAGACATGAGCAGTCACATTATCAGAACATTTCTCTTACAATTAGATAACAATCTGACCTTGTATGGGCACAAAATGATGGCAACAGATGAGCTCAGTTACTTGGAATGTTGATCAGTTTGGCTGGTAAAACACCCAGCAAATCTGATTGTAGTCTGCTAATCATGTATCACAACGCAGATAAACACAGTAAAAGGCCAATTAAAAAAGGCAATTAACATCAATTATTTTGGCCTGTGGGAGGAAAAGAAAATCTATGCAAGTGCAGGGGAGCATACCAATACCCATTATTTTTCATTTAAAAAGGATTTATCTTTACACAGATGTACTAAAGTCTTTGCATGCATGTTTCTTTTCATTAAAAAAAAAGAAAATCTTCTCGGAGATTGTTGAATGGTTTCCTGCTCCTTCAACCACTGAAACACCAGGAGGGTTATTCACAAAGCTAGACCAAGGATCAGCCGTAGCTGTGGCTGATCCTTCTGCTAGCTTTGGCCACCGGGGCTCTTCTTTTCAGTAGAACCGAAGGGCTGCTGTACGGGCTATTCACTATAGCCCGTACAGCTCCCGAAGCTGGTCGAGCCGAAGGCACGGAACAGCTTCACTTTGGGTTGGTTAGTCACTTGGCTGCCTTCGGCAGCTGTGTGAATAACCCTCCGGTTGTTAAACCCCCTTCCTGGCCAGGCCATTTTTCAGTATTCAGTGCTGCGGTACTTTGACTGACATTTATTCCGTCATGCAACGCTGTACTGAAATGAATTTTAGACAATTTTTTTGGGACATATAGATCTTCCTTTTGGTGGTATTTAATCACTGCCGGTTTCTTATTTTTTTACTATATTAAAAATTACCGAAATTTTTTTTAAAAAAAACATTTTTTTAAAATATTAGGTTATAATACATTTATTACCTAATGTTTTTTGGTAAAATATAAAAGACGGAGTCACGTCTGGTAAATATACACCAAACATGTCAAGCCTTAAAATTGCGTACACCCGCAAAAAACTACTATACCCAAAATTGGCCATAGGCGAAGCTTTAAAAGCTTTTACCGCTCATCAGTTTAGTGTTATCAGTGAATAATGGCCCTAAAATTATTGTTCACGCCGATGTGTGCTGGGATATGTAACATGTGTGGTGCAATGGGCGTAATTGTCATTTTCGCAAAGTATGCGCACCCAACGCATGTTTGCGCGCTTGTATGTGGGGCTTTATTGACTATGTGACTCTAATTTTTTTTCTTTTTGCAACTGAACTTTATTGTCATCACATAGTGGGCTAAGAAGCCCTCTATGTAATAGCAAAGTGGATGTGACAGGTCCTCTTTATGGAGACATAAGGGGGTCTTTAAGAAAGGACCCCCAAAGAAGCTGATGGAGAGATCTGCTTCATCAACTTCTCTCTAGCTTCTGAAGCCGGAAAGTGACAGCAGAATGCTGAAGTGATGTAATATACACAGGAGAGGAGATCGTGTGCCGATCTCCCTCTGATCCCCCGTCGCAGACCTACCGTGCCCCGCCGGACCGCTTGTATGTAAACTGGTATTGTTGTCCTTTTAAAGTCTGTCAGTTTCCCACTTGTGCGCGCCGTGCAGTGCACACGAGTGGGCGGGGCTAACAGGCTGGAGAAGACTTTATGCAGTGGTCCGACTCTTCCATCATTCCTACATGATCTTGGAGAAAAATTAATGCATCTCTGGATGGAAAAAAATATCTGACATTGCAGAAGCTTATGGAAACAATGCCACAGTAAAGCATGCCGCAATCAAAGCTGAAGGCGGTCCAATTAAATATTAGAGTGTGGATTTTTTTTGGGCCAGGCAGAGTATATTCTCTATTTTGTGGGCGACTTAAAGTCCCACTGTAAAGCTAATCTGTTGGCATTCCGTTGCCCAGAATGTGTGGAAAACCTTCCTCTTTGCTAGTTTTGTGTTCTGTTTAGTATGTGCCAGGATACAGAGAGGGGAATTTATCCAAACTGTAGCATCCAAAATCTTGAGCAGTTACCCAGGGCAACCAATCAGCTTCTCTCTTCAGTTTGTTCAGGTAAGATTTGAAAATGGAAGCGAGAAGCTGATTGGTTGTTCTGGGCAACTGCTCCAGCTTTTTGATAAATTCCCCTCAGAGTGTTTGTGACCACCCATCCTAGATCCATCAACCAGCATCATCCCATTCTATTAGGGAGTGTGGGGTGCCCAGTAATGCCCATTTTGTTAAAGAAACCAGGTCAGGTACCTGCCATTGTAGGACTCTGGTTCTTCTAATTCTATAGTAGTTTGGCTTAAATTTATGAGCAGAAGGCTTTTGTAGCCGCAGATGCATTTGTGCAGCCTTAGGCCTCATTCACACTAAGCGACATACCTTTAGAAGCAGATCCGCGCGGCCGGGATAGCGCGACTGTTCGGGGCGACGGTAGCGTGACCTTCACCGTCGGGCTGCATTCAAAAATAGCAAGATCGCGCAACATCCGCCGAAAAAATGGTCCTGCAGGCGCGACTTGCAAGCGCGACGAGTGACATGGAGCTGTACATTAAAATCATTGGCCGGCGATATCGCGGCGGAAATCCGCTCAGTGTGAATGGGGCCTTAGTTTACCTGACAAAATTACGCAAGTAGAGCTGTTTATATGATTATGTATGCTTGGCCACAAGGATATTGTTTTATAGCATTAAAGATGCATTTCTGTATAAACTAGGGCACATATGTAAGATACATATTTATGTATGCGGATAGAATGGTGCATACAAGGCTGCACACTGTCCTATAGTCAGACTCCGCAACCTGGCAGCTCACCGATCTGTACTTTTAAATCAGGCAAGGCAGCACAAACTTGGCTAGCAAAACCTATCTGCGCCCATCAAGGAGTCACACTTTTTGGAGTAAAAACACAAGAAGCGGGATAATGACCTGATTCTACACCAGGGACCTGCACCTATGCCAGCACTTCTATTTTCTATTACACTGCAGCAACTTGACAATAAAGTCTCGGGGCTTTTAAGAAACTTATTTAGGGCTTGCAAATGCCAAAATATATTTAATAAATGCACACTTCTTCAAAAAAGAAAAAATATGCATTCATTTTTTTGGCACTGAAGCAAGTAAAGCATTGCAATTGTGACGTATTAGATTGTGGACACAATTGCCTGCAGACTCTTCGCCCCGTCCTTGTCTGTACATTGGTACGGATATTCAGTAACGTGAACGGCGGGAAGAATGAATGGACTTTCAAGTGTGCTAAGGTCACCACACTTGTATGCCATTGAGAAGTACAAGTCCCTCTGCTGCGGTGGCTGATGAGATTTGTAGGTTCTCCATTCATCCTGTCCAGTCCTATGATGCATCAGATGCTACATGGGTTGGCACGCAGCCTTGTAGGTCTGGACCAGAGCACGTAGTGGAGGGTAACAAAGCCGTGTCTGAAAGCAGAATCTACAGCATTGTCGTTTTTGAAGAAAATATTCCACAGCAGTTTTTGACTAAAAAGGAAAGATGCATGGCAATAATAATGAGCAATCCAAGTACACTTACAAACAAACTATTTAAGGGTTTTCTCAAAATGTATCTAAACCCAGACATTAAAAATTGTTTCAAAGAACAATTCCAGGCAAATGACTAATTAACCCCGTGCAGTGAAGACCCCCACAAGGGTAAAGTTCTCATTTTGATCTAGGGTGTAAAGTAAAGAAAAAAGATATACTCACTTGATCCTCTGTCCTGCCTGCTAGACCGCTCCCTGCAGCCTCTCTCCGCCACCGCTCTGGAATGTTCCCGCATCCTCATGTCTAATACACTGTATGAGACATGATGGCTCACAGGTCAGACTTGCATGAGCTGCCTGCATGCTTCTTCCCTTGGCTCCAGGCCCTTACAAAAAAATGGCCTTAAGCTGTACAGAGCAAAATGTCTATGTGAAGAAGGTCTAAGTCCTAGCCAAACGTTGCTTACCACCAGCCATAGTCCGCTCATGTACTGTTTCAAAGATGCTCTCCTAATACCACAACAAAGATCACAAGTTCATTTCTAAAGGATTTCCCACACATACAACTGATTACCTATTAATCATTGATTTAACTATTAATTCATCAAGATACACTCTGTACAAAATTAAATATTTTCCTTCTAGAGGTGGCCATACAATGGACCTTTCTTTTTTCACTTGCTTCGCCAATATGGTCAGCTTAACCATGTATCTTTCAGCTACCTGGATAGTCATAAGCAGGTTGTATAGTGCTGGCACCTCGTTCTGGGGGAGATTTGTCCTGGACCTTCACATCTGTGTTTAAACCTAGAAAGGTGGTTTTAGCACTGACTGGCCTTAAAAGAGAACTATGAGGTAAGTGTTTTTCCCCATAGTTCTCTTAAGAGTCACGAAGGACTTATACCAGCGTCCTCCCGTGACCCAAAGCTCAGTATATTGCGAGCTACAGCTCACAGTATACTGAGACGCTGCAACTTGGACGGATCCCAACATTACTGTCAATATCCACCCAGCTGCGTGAGTGACAGCGGGCTCTGCCTATCTAGAGGCAGAGCCAGCTGTGCCCGCCTCCTCCCCCATCCGTTCCCACAGTCAGCACTGGAGGATTGGAGAGTCAGACACTGACAGTCACGGCTCTCTGCAGGGAAGTGAGCGAGCAACGGTATGTGTTCGCTCACTTCCCGATCTATTGAGCCTACGTGTGACAGTTTAATTGTCACACGTTGGCTCGAATTAGGAGGATGAGTGATTTTTCACTCACCTCATAGTTCTCCTTTAATGGGTCCCACTGCTAGGTTTACATAATGTGCCTCCTAAAAGCTTCACCTGCCTCATGTTTTCAGCTAGTACACCAACGACTGCTGCACCCACTACCCATCAAAAGGCCAGCCAAAGAGAGACTGCTTCTTCATCTCTCAAATAATTAAGAGTAGGTGATGACGTCACCTATACAGTTGACAAATCGATAGGAAATTCTACAATCAGATTGTTATGCGTGTGTGGATAACTTTAGAACCATGGAGATGTATAGAAGCAGTAACTGTATTGTCAAAGGATCTTTCAGATGGTGGGTTTTGCGAATGCAATGTTCTTATAAATTTTGGGAAAAGGTAAAAAATATCCCCCAAAAAAGTAGAAAAAGCACCGATGACATCCAAACCAATATGGCTGGAAAAGCGCAACCACACCTGCCGCACAAAATTATCCTGCATTGATCAGTTTAAAGAGACCCGTTTCAGCAGATCACAACCTAAAAACTTATAGGATGTAACAATAGAATGATAAAGTTGATAGAACTGTCCTAAAAAAAATTAATAATAATCAAGCACGTTGTCCTATGAAACAGCCATTCACTTCAGTGAATTATGAGCAGCAAACATCCCTGGTAGCCCATAGAAAAGCCGTGCAGTCTTTCTATTTACACAAGACGCCACGCTGAAAAAAGCAGATTACAATGGAGGGAAAGGAGCATGCACAAACGATGACTGAGCCTTAGAACAGCAGCTAAATCAGTACGCACGTCACGCACTTTGTAGTATTAGAAAGAGAGCGTTCATAAATCAGCCGGGTATTTTTAGTAGGTTTGATGCTGGCTTCAAGAGATGAGTCAAGGTTTGCAAACACACTAGTGTTAGAAGAACACAACCAAGGCTTAGAGCTCAAAGAAGACACTTTGCAGGAAAGCACCGGATTAGATAGCAACAATAAAAGTTCAAGTACATTTACAGGGACCTTGGATTTTTTTTACCCATTCCATGGACAAGCCTACATTATTTTTTACAATCACTCCCTTGCACAACTGGGCTGGTGCAAGTGACCTTTGCAACAAAGATATCTAGGTGTGTATTTTGGTGCTTGGGGAAATATTAATCAACTCCAAAACACAACTAAGAAAACTGTAAAAAATAAAAAACAAATACAAGTCTATGTGTAAAAATAGGAATTTGTGATCGCAGGTCAGACCATTGATGGAAGTGTGTCAATCTGGACATCCTTTCAAAGGTTTGACTTCCAACAAGAACCAACATGAACCACACTAATTCCTTAAGATGATCATAGCAGCTACTATTAACAAACAAAAGTTACTTTCAGCAAATCTTGCTTTAGATTAGACCTAATCAACCTTTTTAACACCGAGGAACCCTTGAAATAACGTTTTAGTCACAAGTCACTGATAATGACTGTATCTACAGCTCACAGTACATTAACATGATGGCCAGAGGAACAAATGCCCCTTACATTTGGAGTCAGTGGGTAGAATCCCCCATTACGGATAGCTAAAATCATCATTGGTTACTTATCTGAAAGACAGAAATTACTCAAGGAACCCTACAGTAGAACAAAACCCTGCTTTAGAAGATGCTGGGAAGGTGGTCAGTGGTTATATATATCTGAGAAGCACAATGTGTTCATTGCTCAAGGAACCCCTAACACCCTCTGGGGGAACCCAAAATCACTTTCTGCTCTCAGAAAACTGCTGCTAATAATCACCATATCTACAGCTTATGGTACATTAACATGATGGTCAGTGGGAAGTATGCTCCTTACACTTATGGTCATTGGGATGATTCCCCCCTACAGAAAACTAAACAGATCTTTTGTGTCAGTGGTTATGTATCTGAGAACTTACTGAAGGAACCCATCCGTTCCACAGAACCCTGGATGAGAAAGGCTGCTTTAGATGATGCCAGGAAGGGGGGACAGAATGTTTATGTCGTTCTTCCACTAGTTTTAACTCTCTCTTCCCAGTAGTAGAGTATTGTTAGCTATCAATTATTGGAGAAAGTTTGGAGTTTAGGCGATACACTTTATTGGTTAACCTAAGTTACTAACAATGCAAACTTTTCAGGATTTTATATTAATAACATAAAGCAGATCTTCAGGATTTTCAAACTTTAACCTTAGCAGTGGGGCTACCCCGCACTGCAAGGGTTAACTGCTCATTTTGGTCTAGGGAACAGAAGACCATATAGTCACCCAACCCCCTGTCCTTTAGTGGTGGTGACTGCTAACGTTTCTGAACGTCCCACGGTGCCCTCACGTCTAATGCAAGCGAATGGACCTGCGATAGACGTGATGTCAATGGTCCTTAGACCGCCAGAGTCCAGGGAAGAAGAGGCTGCATGGCCCGGTCTAGCAGCCAGGCAGGTCCAAGGAACAGGTGAGTATATTATTATACAGGATTTCTATAGCACCAACAGTTTGCACAGCACTTTACAATATAAGGAATACATTAGAGATGGTATATCTTCTTGACTTGCACCCATAGACATACATGACCAGTTAACCCTTGTAGTGTAACTTTTGAAAATCCTGGAGTTCTGCGTTAAGTTAGCCAATAAAGAGAATCACATCAAATAAACTCCAAACTTTGTAACTACAACTTTATAACAAGCCAGCCTAAAAGGTGATCACTGTCCATCCCTGAATGTCACACACGAACAGAAGGGAACTTGCTACAATGAGTAATCTTACCCTCCAGGATGGTCACCGCATCGGACGGTAGCTCGCTCTCCTCAGTCATGATGGAAAATAAAATAAAGGAGGGAGGAGGTGTGTTTGCCAAGCGCTGGCCCTTCTCAGTTGTGTGGACGGAAGAGGACTACGTGTGACAAGCTGGCACACAAACTGGCCACAAAGCCCCTGCACCCATCAACTCGCTACTACAGATCACAAGCAATCTCTTCCTCTTATGTCGGATCTGTTCAGTCTCTTCCGCCCTCGTGCCAAGGACTTGTCTGCAGATTAGGACTAAACAAAAAAAAAATCAGGCGATCAGCAGATGAGGAAATAAAACTTGTCTGACACGATATCTTCCTCGACCAGCGAAACCGACGTCACCGTTCGGATCGGCTGCACCCGGATCAAGGGATGAATGTCCGCCGTACTGATCTTAGTACAGGCCACGCTCACTGACGCCCTGGAAACACAAGTCGGGGTTTGTTATGGATCTGATCTGTACAAACAAGGAGCGAGGTGGGCGTGGTCCAGTCGTGCGCCCGCCCCGTGCTCCGATTCGAGTTCTCCATTGGTCCCCGCCCCAGCCGTTGCGGAAAGGAATGCGTGCAACCGCCAATAGACAGCGCTGCTAAAGTTTAAATGGCCCTGGCGGGGGCGGGGTCTAGCGCCGCCCACGTTTAGTTGGCGCTGCTACTTCGGGCTGAACTCAGGAAAAGTTGCTAACCGCACTCCCTCGTACTGAGAATAATGTAGCATGTCACTGCTCAGCCCAACCTCTGACACCAGTCCATCTCCCTCTGCTCCGCCCGAGTACCCGCCTGCTGTTGCCAAAACAATCCTAGCTAACAAGGCGTCGTGGCCCTCATGAAATCTACAGAGGATGCAGGGGCGATCGTCTTGCTGGCGTCCTGTGGAAAACTTGGCGTCCCCTGCGAGTGAAGGGCCCATCTGAAGGGCCCCATCAGTGATTAGAGGCCATGACTCCAGAAAGGTATCAATGGACCTCAATAAGGGTCGGCACCTTAAGCTGAACTTTGTGAAACCGAACTTCCACCTGCACCACCTAGGCAAGAATGGAATGTTTGTGGGTAGGTCCTTCCAGCGGTGGAAGAGACACCCCCTACAGCTTTCCAGGCAGTAAGTTGGATGTGGAGACGCAGGCCTAAAGTAGTATTAAAGGAGAACTATGGGGAAAAGAACTATGGGTTAAGGCTTTTCCCCATAGTTCTCCTTAGGGTAACGGGAGGACACAAACTAGCGTCCTCCCGTCACCCTAGGCTCAGTATACCGCGAGCTCTAGCTCGCGGTATACTGAGACGCCGCAGTATACCGCGAGCTGCTGCTCGCGGTATACTGAGACGCTGAAGCGGAGCCCGACAATTGTGCCTGGATCCGCCCAGCTGCGTGACTGACAGCTGGCTCTGCCTATCTAGAGGCAGAGCCAGCTGTACCCTCCCCCGTCTGTTCCGCCAATCAGCGCTGGCGGATCGGAGGGGGGAATCCAGCCCCTCCCCTGTCACGGCAGAGAACAGTGACAATCGAGAGGTGAGCGAACGCCGATATGTGCTCGCTCACCTCCCGATCTACTGAGCCGACCTGTGACAGTCTCATTGTCACAGGTCGGCTAGAACCTATGAGGTGAGTGAAGATCACTCACCTCATAGTTCTCCTTTAACCACTTGCTGACCGGGTGTTAAATCTCCTTCCTGCCCAGGCCATTTTTCAGTATTCAGCGCTGCAGTACTTTTATTCAGTCATACAACGCTGTACTGAAATTAATTTTATACCATTTTTCAGGGGACACAAAGAGCTTTCTTTTGGTGGTATTTAATCACCACTGGGATTTTAATTTTTTACTATATAGCCAAAAAAGCACCGAAAATATATACGAAAAAGAAAAACTTTTCCCTACATTGTTATGAAACATTTTTGATCACCCCAATTTTTTGGTAAAACATAAGTCTGGTAAATAGACACCAAACATGTCAAGCTTTAAAATTGCGTGTGCCAGCGAGATCGCAAAAAAGTACCATGCCTAAAATTGGCCATAAACGACGATGCTTTAAAAGCTTTTACCGCTCATCAGTTCAGTGTTATCAGTGATTGATGGCCCTAAAATTATTGCTCTCGCTCCCACGTTTGCAGTGATATGTAACGTGTGGCGTAATTGTTGTTTTCGCACGTAGGTGCCCCTGATGTTTATAAGTGCATGCATGCGGGGCACTTTATTTTTTTGCTGTATTTTTAATATGAGACTTACAAAAAACGCTTGTATGTTACAGCCGGTATCGGCTGTTTACATTCCCGGCGGGATTCTGCCCGCGCACACAAAAAAAAGACGTGTATTTACGTGATCCTGCCGGGAACTGACAGCCGTCCACACGTGAAATGCCGGTGGGTGGACGGCAACTAGCTAAACTCGAACTTTTTTCAATAATTTATCCAGATCAAATTTACATCCTCCAGCAAAGTATTTCTTTACATTTTTGTCCAAACACTTAGGCCGGGGGTTAGTCACAAAGCTGCTGAAGGCAGCCGAGTGAATAACCGAGCCGAAGTGGAATGAGCCGAGCGTCGTTCGGCTACTCACTTCAGCCCTGTATGGTTGATTTCAGCCGTAGCACATCTAACCAAGGAAGGGGGGCACTGACTGGGCCAGGGAGGAATGGATGTCATTGGAGTAGGTTGTGGCAGCCAGGCAGTGGATGAATGTCAGCAAGGGGTGAGGTGGCCCAGGAAGGTTACATGTCAGCGGGGAGTGGATGAATTGGCTAGGAAGGTATATCAGTGGGGAAGGTTGAGGCAGGCAAGGATGAATGAATGTCAGTGAGGGTTGGATACATTTCCAGCGGGGGTTTAGGGACGGATGTTAAAGGTGAAGTGGCTAGGGAGGCATAAGAGCCATAGGGATGGGGAAAGGGTTTGGGAAGAAATGGGTGGATGAGACAGCTGTAGCGAGATGGATGTCAGTGCAGGAAAGGGATGTGGCCACTTTATTAGTTACACTTTGCTAGTACCGGTTTGGACCCCCTTTGTTAAGTTACCCTTGAAGTGATCCCCTATGCATACCCATCTTTCCTCTGACAGATACAGATAATTCCAGTAAGGAACAAATCAACAACTGTTCCTTTTTTTCTCCATAAGCCATATTAAAGGAGAACTATGAAGCGAGTGCTTTTCACTCACCTCATAGTTCTTGCCGACCTGTGACAATGAGACTGTCACAGGTCGGCTCAGTAGATCGGGAGGTGAGCGAACACATACCGGCGTTCGCTGACTTCTCAATCCTGTCACGGCAATCTGCCATGACAGGGGAGGGGCTGGATTCCTCCCTCCCCGCTCCGATCCTCCGGCGCTGACTGGCAGAACGGACG
>NW_017306465.1:253597-307515 GCF_000935625.1 Nanorana parkeri | reverse complement strand
TACACTTTGCTAGTACCGGTTTGGACCCCCTTTGTTAAGTTACCCTTGAAGTGATCCCCTATGCATACCCATCTTTCCTCTGACAGATACAGATAATTCCAGTAAGGAACAAATCAACAACTGTTCCTTTTTTTCTCCATAAGCCATATTAAAGGAGAACTATGAAGCGAGTGCTTTTCACTCACCTCATAGTTCTTGCCGACCTGTGACAATGAGACTGTCACAGGTCGGCTCAGTAGATCGGGAGGTGAGCGAACACATACCGGCGTTCGCTGACTTCTCAATCCTGTCACGGCTCTCTGCCGTGACAGGGGAGGGGCTGGATTCCCCCCGCTCTGATTTTCCAGCGCTGACGGGTGGAACGGATGGGGGAGGGGCCTCTAGATAGGCAGAGCCAGCTGTCAGTCACAGAGCTGGGCGGATCCCGGCACAATTGTCTGGATCCGCTTCAGCTGCGGCGTCTCAGTATACCGCGAGCAGCAGCTTGCAGTATACTGTGGCGTCTCAGTATACCGCGAGCTACAGCTGGCAGTACACTGAGCCTAGGGTGACGGGAGGACGCTAGTTTGTGTCCTCCCGTTACCCTAAGGAGAACTATGGGGAAAAGCCTTAACCCCATAGTTCTCCTTTTAAGTCTACTCATAAGGGGTTTCAATGAGAGCTATACCAATCTAAGGGCAGCCTAGTCATCATTTCCCTAGTGTGGTGACAAGATTTTCGATAAAGCAAAGTGCAGTAAGCTATAGCAATAAGAAATATCAGGTATCTGTCACTGATAAGACATCCATAAGCCAAAATCTAATTGCTTTCTGTATGCTATTACAACCTGAACATAACTGCTGTTTGCACTGCACTGAATAAACTTGACAAACAGGGCACATGGTGCCGTGTTTGTGAGAATCAGTGTAAATGTTTGATGAATGACATATTTACTGCTATAAAAATTTATATTTTACAGCTATTTTAAATGCAATCCTAAGGGGTCCCACATCCAAAAATTATATTTTATATAAGGAGGGCTGGTAGTCTGGCTTAACCTCCGCCTTCATTTACACCTTGAATATTCTAACAGTGAGATCTCCTTGCCTTGATTCATGGCAAGCAGTGAGGGTTGGATTCATTGTTTGTCATGGCAATTTGTTGTTTTATATTGTATTTTGAAATAATTTGATACATAAATGTAATTATAGCGGATTACATTGTATTGTGTGTATTCTGTGTAAATGTCATGTTTTCACTTTTGAATTTCCCACCGGCTCCACCCCCCCCGCTGTGATGCCGAAAAAACTGAATGCCGGCATTGGCCGGCCGCGGACAGCAGGGGACACCGCGGGCTCGCAGGGACAAGGTAAGAGACACTTTTGTGCAATCCCGAGTGTGGCTCGGGGTTACCGCTTTTGGTACTGAAAATTAACCCCGAGCCACACTCGGGAATACCGCCAGGGCGGTTAAGACTATCAAGTAATTCTGGAGAGAAACATACTGCTCAGTGTCAGAAAGCTCTGTTTAAGTCACAGGTCATGGGTCCTCCAACAGGATAATGACCCACAACGCACATATAAAAAGCACCCAAGAATGGCTAAAAACATTGGTCTATTATAAAATGTCTATTATAAAATGTCTTTGGAAAGAGATGAAATATGCAGTCTGAAGAAGGCAGCTAAGCCTAGGACAGCTGTAGCAGGTTGCTCAAGAAGAGCCGAGCTACCTGCTAGCAGGTGCAGAAGTCTCAATGAGAGCTACAGAAATCATCTCTGAATTGCCTTTAAAAGTTGCGCAACAAAATATTAGGTTAAGGCTCCCATCATTTTTGTCCATTCCAAAAGCAAAGTCCGATTTTTATTAAATATAGCATAAACAATGATACATGGCAATTACTTTTTTCAGTTTTTAGTTATTTCAAGAGAAAACTGTGCGTACTTCTTTAGCCATAGAAGGGCACCAACAAATTTGTCCACATCTGTATCTGCTCTTACATGCAACGCATGTTACTTGGGAAATTTCTCTAGTATGGTAAAACATAATAAAGCAATGTTTCTTGAAGGCTACATACACCCAAGTTCAAGATGCAGAGGCAAGTCTAGACTGCAAGGTTCCTTTTGGCACTTGTATTCAAGCCTTTAATAAAATCATTGTCTACATGAGTGCTTCACAAGAAATGCAAGTGCATCCTTGATTGGAGCACTGGTATGAAATCAGTAACGCACACTAAAAGATTCAGATATATTTCTTTGAAAAAATAAACATGGGAACAATTTCATACAAACCTCTCTAACAAGCCAGAGGCTTGTGAATGAGCAATGAGAATGCCGAGAGCCACAACCCCTGCAACACCTCCTCATCCCACTGTAGGGCAAGCTAGTACACCCTACATCAGGGTGACACTGTTGCTCTGAATTCAGTAGTGTTCAGCAGGCATTTGTGAGATTTGTAGGGGTAGTTACAATGACGTTTTGTTTTTTAATGTGAAATTACAGTTCTATTTCAACATTTAGTAGCAGCTGTTTTTGTAAGCTCATTGCACACCACACTATCTTTTTTCTTTTTTACTTCCACCGCTCCAAGCTTGCTCCTGTGATGGACTACAACCTCAATACAAACTAGTAGTCCCATCACTGGAGCCATTTTTTAAACGTTATTTTATTGTTTATCCGATTAACCGATTAATCGAACTTAATAATCGGCTAACTAATCGATTTTGAAAATAATCGTTAGCTGCAGCTCTAAAAAAATCCCTCCCATGAACTACCGTATTTACTCTTCTCAAATCTGTGAGTGTGATGTAAGTTTGTTGTAACTACGGTAGGTAAACCAGTCCCCATACCACTATTGTGATAACATGAAAACCTGACATTTGCAAGAATTGGCAGGATCTTACCCCAAACCTTTTTTTTTTAAGTTTTGGGTGCAATGAAGCATGGCTGGATCTGAAACCAGATCCTTATTGTACAGGTGAAACTCGAATAATTAGAATATCGTGCAAAGTTAATTTATTTCACTAATGCAACTTAAAAGGTGAAACTAATATATGAGATAGACTCATTACATGCAAAGCAAGATAATTCAAGCCGTGATTTGTCATAATTGTGATGATTATGGCTTACAGCTCATGAAAACCCCAAATCCACAATCTCAGAAAATTAGATTATTACATGCAATCAATAAAACAAGGATTGCACATAGAACAATATCGGACCTCTGAAAAGTACAAGCATGCATATGTACTCAGTACTTGGTTTGGGCCCCTTTTGCAGCCATTACTGCAATTACTTTTGCACGATATTCTAATTATTCGAGTTTCACCTGTAATTTGTGATTCTAGTAGGGAGATCTTACATATCCCTTAACCCGTTTGCCTCCATGGCCATAAGTACTACGTGCATGGCATTGCACCTCCATAAACTGCCCGTTGCTGTAGTAGCAGGGTTTCAGATCTGGAAGAAATACACAAATGTGATTCCCAAACTTGCCCCAAAACTAACAATAGTTTTTCACTTAAATCCTGTGATTGAGGGCCTGTGCACACATAGTTTGGTGTGTTGCACTGGATTAACACGGGTCTCCTCTACAACACAGTAAAAAATTGTTTCTACGTATCCTATTCACGTAACTCAGTGGGCACTGCGCTACTATTCAATGCAAACATGCTGCATTATAGTGCAGTGCAATGGATCCCAGTTGCCGTGTGGGGACCTGAATGGAGTGTGCACATTGTACACGCCACATAAAGTAAAAAATAAAAAAAAACAGTCACTGCTCCAGCAGTGCAACACAATGCGACACAAATCATACTACCAGAGCTTTCACGGAGCACTAGCCCGTTTGCTAAAACGCAGCTTTTCAGCAGATGGGTTAGTGTGAATGGGCCCTGAGGGTAATTGCTTGATGTTGCAGTCAACTCCAGGAGAGCTCATTTTCATGCATTAACTGGTTCAGATCTGTTCCTGCCATTAGCAGCTTCAGAACTATGATCTTATATGTCTGCTGATCTAGCTTCAGAGCAGCTAACTCTAGCGCCTACTGATTCAGCTTTAGATTTGGTCCCCCTAGTGCCAGCTGATTGACTCCTGTGCATAATGATCCAGCTTCTGTGCCAGTTAATCCAGCTCCAGTTGGTGAACTTGTGCTTGTGGCTTGGGACCTCCTTCCACCTGTGCCAGCACGTATCGCAACTGATCCAACTTCAGATCTGCTAATTCCTGTACCATCCAATCTAGCTCCACACCTGTTTCTTCCTATCTCAATACATAGCTCCAGATTTGCTTGCATTTGCATGTCAATACGTAGCTCCTGATTTGCTTGCATTTGTACCAGTTGTTCCAGGTTCAGGAAAACACCCCTCTATCCCACGTAAGCTAGTTCTCAGCATAGCCTTCCAGTTTATTGGTGGTACAAAAACGTATGCTAAATTCATGAATGCGGTATAGCATAGCATAGTGCTAGGATAACAGCTGTTTATCTTCTAAGGCCCCATGCACACGGGCCTCCTGCGTTAAACACAGAAGTTATCTAGGTAATATATACAACTTTTATACTTCACAGATCACTTTTCCTGTTTAGATGTTCCTTCCTGGGTTAAGCCACATTTAGACACCTATAGCCGGGGGTTTACATGTGCGACGTAAAACCAGGGTAAACAGTAGAAAATATTTGATTTTCTATACTCGGCTAGACTGAATACTATTAAAATTATTTTACGATAAAAATGAGCTCCAAATGCACCTAGAAGCATGTATTTAAATTCAATGTGTGCTTTCAGCATGCAGGAGCCCTAAAAAGCAGGCTCACTGTCATTATAAGAAGCTGATTGTCCACGAAACATTAGAGACTGCTGATTGGCCATAAATGGGAGTATACAGATTAGTCAAAGAGAAAATGCAATTGCATTTACATTTACAGGTTTGCAAACGCATTCAAAGCGACTGTATGTTCTCCTGGTAAGCATGTACATTAGTGTGTTAGCACATAATCTTTTGATGGCTGGATTCTTTCCAAGACTATTTCAAACACAATGGGGTTGATTTTCAAAAGGAGAAGAAGAGGCTGTTCATTTAACAAATGACTGTTCACTTTGCAAAGTGTATGTGCACTTTGAATACCTGATCATGTGCTTGCCAACACCCTGTTCTGTTTTTGTCTTTTTGTTTTATTTCCTTTGCACATGAATGGATATTCAAAGGGGACACAGGCTCAACTTATTTATCAACAGTTCAGATACCAGTGCCAGGAATATTTAGTAGCAAGGACATTTTACAGATGGACTTATTGCACAGGTGGCAAACCTATCACGGTACCACACTTGGATTCACTGAGCTCCTGAGAGCAACCCATTCTTTCACAACTGTTTGTAGAAGCAGTCTGCATGCCTAGGTGCTTGATTTCATACACCTGTGGCCATGGAGGTGATTGGAGCACCTGAATCCAATGATTTGGAGGGGTGTCCTAATACGTTTGAAAATATAGTGTGTGTATATACACTGAGTGGCCAGATTATTATGACCACCTGACGTTTGTAGGCAAATTAGCTATAATTTCGCGCTGATGTTGCTAGAGGGCCAGACCATTATAAATAGGAAGCAGGTTGTTTACCACGACAGTAGAAGTGATTTTTTTCTGAAGATATGGGGAAACAACGCGATTTAACAGCCTTTGAACGTGGGATACTTGTTGGCACTCGGAGCCATGGAGCGAGTATCAGCAAAACAGCAGAATTCGTTAAATGTTCAAGAGCAGCTGTTGTTAAAGTGTTTAAAGACTGGACTGTCAGCCGAAAATCTGGGTCTGAACGTGCGAATTGTGGCCGTCAGCGACTAGTCAATGTTAGGGCAGAACGGAGAGTGGCAAGACTGGTACAAGACAACAGAAGGGCAACAGTGCATCAAATGACTGCAGATCTTAATCAGGGATCCTCTCAAATGATCTCTGAACGCACTGTTCGCCGTACACTGCATCGTATGGGATATGGAAGCCGAAGGCCTGTTCGAACACCTTTGCTGTCTGCAGTTAACAAGATAAAACGTCTCCAATTCGCACAGGAACACAAGGATTGGACAGTCGAGCATTGGAAAAAAGTCATGTGGTCCGATGAATCACGTTTCTAGTTGCATCATGCAGATGGCAGAGTGAGAATTTGGCGGGAACAGCATGAAAGCATGCACCCCACATGCATGAGTACAACCCTTCAAGCTGGTGGGGGCAGTGTTATGGTTTGGGGCATGTTTTCCTGGCATGCTTTGGGCCCTTTAATTCGTGTGGAACAACGTCTGAATAGCACAACATACCAAAGTATCGTTGCTGATCAAGTTCATCCTATCATGTTGATGGCGTATCCCAATGGAGATGGCTTCTTCCAACAAGACAATGCGCCCTGCCACGGTGCTCGTATTGTGCAGGAGTGGTTTCAAGAACATGAGGGAGACTTTACCTTGCTTGGGTGGCCCCCACAATCACCAGATATCAATCCAATTGAACATTTGTGGGACGAAGTTTAAAGAGCCATCAGGCAGCTGGTTCCACAACCATCAAATCTCACAGAGCTGGACAGTGCTATTCATCAGGCATGGTGTCAGATTTCTCGCACCACCTTTCAACATGTCGTGGAGTCCATGCCGAGAAGAATCGTCGCAGTATTGAAGGCAAAAGGTGGCCCAACGAAGTACTGATGGGGTGGTCATAATAATCTGGCCACTCGGTGAACTAGGATCACACTAATCCAGCACGTTATTAATCTCACTTGCCCCACTCAATATGACTGCCGCTTGAGTGGGGCAACTCAGAAAAATAACGTGCTGGATTAGTGTGATCCTAGTTCATTTTATAACTTCATTGCTGTGCTGTATGTGTATAGGCCAATGCCTTGGCTGGCGTTTGTGCAGAAAGGTTCTTGGGCAAACTCACCGGCCCAAGTGGCTCCGTCGGCTAACGAAGGGAAGGGGGGAGGACTCCGGTTACGTCGATAATAAACTGGCCACTCAGTGTATATATAAAATCATCATTATCACACTGCTGATTCATTATGTGAGACGGCTGAAAAAAAGATTGGTTGTTGCACCTGTCTAGCTGTGCTATATTTCATTATCTACATAAATGCATTGATCGGTAAATCTTAGTATTTATTGAATATTGGAAGACAACTTAATTGCAAATAAAAAATGCACTCTGTACAGCACTGTTTTGCTTGTCTAATACACAAATCCCACTGTGTGTTACTTTCTAGTTTAGAAGTAGCTGCAGTTTGCTAGCCTCAGATTTACACGTTTTATCAAAGCAGCATGATCTGCCAGCATCTATTCTGCAACAGGTCTCTACAAATCTGTTCCACTTAAATTTCTTCCCCTACTTTTCACAATTTATTGCCATATCACAGTGAAGAGACAAGGCATAAAGGTTCCATTGTATTTGATGTGCAATAAGCACTCTTGAATACTAATCTGTCCCAGATCAAGCTGTGATTAAATTATATCAAGGTAATTGTAAAGATGTATTGTGTTAATTAGAAGATAATTGGATAACGCTGTAAAGAGCCATCCCAACATTATTAAAAGTTGCCTATTAACTTTCTGAATAGCAATATTTTCTGTTGAAATGGCTGACAGCTTTGGTGAGGCTCATAAGTCTTTGCAATATGTAGAGTATAAGAGAGATGATGTTTTTAATGCAATCACCTTTATGATTATTTAGAAAGGATAATAAAACAGCTTCGTGACAAACAGTTTATACTCATAGTGTGCCTCACAAAGAGCCAATGTAATTAACTTTGGGAATGCTTTTCTAAAATGAAAACTTTAGGCTGCCCATTCTCAGGGAAAATATTAACAAGCAATTAAATCAATTCAAGCAGTGCTTCGCCACTTTTTTTTTTCAATCCAGCACTGGTAGCATTTGGCAAAAGGGTTTGATGCAAAAAAGTGGAAAAAAAACCATGATCCTACATTCCCTGAACCCTAACCTCATCCTAAAACGTAACCCCCATATGCAAACCCTAGAACTCAACTAAATCCCTTAAAGGAGAACTGTGAAGTGAGTGAAAATCACTCATCCTCCTAGTTCGAGCCAACGTGTGACAATGAAACTGTTACACGTCGGCTCAACAGATCGGGAAGTGAGCGAACACATACCGTCGCTTGCTCACTTCTCGATCATCTCCCTGCAGAGAGCCGTGACTGTCAGTCACAGCTCCCTGCAGGGATTCCCCCCCTCCCCATTTCGATCCTCCAGTGCTGACTGGAGGAACGGACGGGGGAGGGGGCGGGTACAGCTGGCTCTGCCTCTAGATAGGCAGAGCCAGCTATCACTCACGCAATTGGGTGGATCTCGACAGTAATGTCGGGATCCGACCCAGCTGCGGCGGTCTCAGTATACTGCGAGCTGTAGCTTTGGGTAACAGGAGGACGCTAGTATATGTCCTCCCGAGACCCTTAAGAGAACTATGGGGAAAAACACTTACCCTATATTTCTCCTTTAAATTAAACTCACACCTTACCTGTTCTGAACACTTAAAGGAGAACTATGGGGTTAGGGCTTTTCCCCATAGTTCTCCGAAGGGTAACGGGAGGACACAAACTAGCGTCCTCCCGTTACCCAAAGCTCAGTATACCGCGAGCTGCAGCTCGCGGTATACTGGGATGCCGCAGCTGAAACGGATCCCAACAATTATGTCTGGATCCGCCCAGCTGCGTGAGTGACAGCTGGCTCTGCCTACCTACCCGCCCTGTCCGTTCCGACCAGTCAGCACTGGAGGATCGGACAGGGGAGGGGAGAATCCAGTCACTCCCCTGTCACGGCTCTCTGCAGTGACAGGATCGAGAAGTGAGCGAGCACCGGTATGTGTTCGCTCACTTCCCGATCTACTGAGCCGACCTGTGCCGGTTTCATTGTCACCGGTCGGTTTAGATTATGAGGCTGAGTGAAAAGAAATCGCCTCTTAATTCTCCTTTAATCTTTATGTCCACCCTAACCTAAACCTAGCCCCAAAACCGAAAGTGGACCTTGCACTAAAATGCAAGGTCTGCTTATTGTGTTAGACCCCCATCCCAAAACATTGGAACAAAATAAAAAAATAAGCATTTAATTAAGTGGACCTTGCATGAAACGTAAGGTTCACTTTAGCACTTAAAGGAGAACTATGGGCTTTTCCCCATAGTTCTCCTTAGGGTAACGGGAGGACACAAACTAGCGTCCTCCCGTCACCCTAAGCTCAGTAAACCGCAAGCTACAGCTCGTGGTATACTGAGACGCTGAAGCGGATCCCGACAATTATGTCTAGATCCGCCCAGCTGTGTGAGTGAGTGAGCCTATCTGGAGGCAGAGCCAGCTGTACGCGCCCCCTCCCCCGTCCGTTCCGCCAGTCAGCACTGGAGGATCGGAGGGGGAATCCAGCCCCTCCCCTGTCACGGCAGAGAGCAGTGACAGGATCGAGAAGTGAGCGAACGGCGGTATGTGTTCGCTCACTTCCCGATCTACTGAGCCGACCTGTGACAGTCTCATTGTCACAGGTCGGCTAGAACTATGAGGGGAGTGAAAAGCACTCACCTCATAGTTCTCCTTTTAACCTTTACTGTAAAACTTAACCAAACATAAACTTCCGGGCGGCTCACTTTGTTTTGGGGCGGGAGGGGACGTAGCATTGAACTCAATGGCACTGCGGCCACAATGCAATCGGCCGCACGGGAACACATGGCACATCAGTGCCTGTGTTCCTGTCCGGTGCAGTCACAAAAAATAGTGCATGCACTTTTGGATAACACTGACTGCTTTGCAGCAGATTATAACATACATTTTAGGGTATGTGGGGGATTTGATGTCAGCCCACATTTATGGTTGAGACTCTAGCTCTGCTGTTGCAGTCATGGGCTGCCATAGAGGAACTTTACAGAAATGCTGACATAAATAAAGTGTCTTGGGTACTTCTTTCATAAGTTGTTTTTTTCCTGCAGCAGCCTAGAGTATTAAAAGTATTAAAAATAATAAATATAATATTTACAATGTATATAGCTACGAGCCAATCTAGAAACTGAAAGATCTTGCAGTAAGTCCAACCCCCCACTTCCCTTTTCATTTTTCACAGTGAATCCAAAAGAGTATATTTGGGTCCACCACATCTATTTAATTCCAACACCATTCAGACAAACAAGCACACCCTCCGTGTTTGTCCATCCAATACTTAGGAGGTCAGTAAACATTATCCACCCACACATGACTGCTGGCAGTCATCTATTTCTGTTTCTCCTGAAACCGTAAATCACTCACCCCTTCCATACAGTTAAAAAAAAAGGAAAACTCCTTAAATAGCATAGTAATATTTGTAACAATATACAGTATATATTTATAATGAAAACAGGTAAAACATTGACTTGTTTCTAGTGCTAATAGCTCAATCAAACAATGCTGGGGCAAGGCAAGGTCCATTAGCACCCATATCGAAATTTGACAGGCAACAAATATAAAGTGTACTCATTATTTAGCATGCATGCACTTAACGTTAAAGAAAGATTTGCTTTAAGCCAATGTACACCTGGTTTTACCATACCTCCTCTTATGTTGGAAAAAGAAAGTACATTCTGGTAAGAAATATGTTAGCAGAAGGAGGTGTTTTTTGTAAATATATTGGTTGAGTATTTTATCTAATTATTGACTGAAGATTTGTATAAGAGTCACAACTGAGCTGAAACCTAGTAGATTTTTGTCCACCCCTAAAAATAATTATGTAAGCATTTGATTCAAATATAAACACTAGTGATGTGTGGGGGCTTGGAGCAAACCAAGTTCCCCTGACCTTTATCAAGCTGTACCAAGTTTATATTCTCTGTGTATTAATCTCCATGGTATTGTTGCCTGCTGCTGCGTATTCAAGGCTAAAATTCATCAGGAAAATCTTTTTATGTGCTTGTGTTGTGTCTAATTTTTCATCAGTCTATATAGCAGACATAAAAAGAAAGTAGTGATAGGTCAGCAAAACAATTGGTTTAGACTCCTATAAAAAGGTAGTGATGACTCTCTAGAGAGCATGATATCTTTTCTAAGAGCCAGGGTTTTACTTGTTTTATCATGAATGATGTAAAAAAAATGAAAGTATTTTTGGATACAAGTACAAGGCAAATTAATCTGTATCCAACACAATACATAACTCTTCAAGGATAAGTTGAAGGCTAAAGTGTTAGCCGGATTTGTGGGAGGAGTTGCACTGGCGACTCACTATTTAGGAGGGGTGGGATGGAGGTGACGCGATCGCAGCCGCATTTCCGGCTGACCCTCCCACCCTTCCCCTTCTTACTTTAATTTACTAGAGTATGCCCCCTTATTTAGCACTACTGACCTCAAGATCATGGCACACCTCAGGTTTGTATCTTGTTATGATTGGCACACGGTTCGGGGTCATGTGAGACTCCGAGCACAAATGCACTTTAACACAAAGTGTTATCATTTTGGCCCTTTTATTTAGGGTGACCTAACAGATCTCACCTTCTCCCTGCATAGATACATACTTACTGAGTCACAACAGGACTGGCGTTTGTTGTTTCCGAATATCCTAAGGTCTCCTCCCAGATATGCCTGCACAGTACATACTGTACCTATTTACTTTTTTGGGCTTTCTGGAGGCAGAGTTAGACGAGCCCGGTGAAGTCAATAGAGGTATACTGCACAGGTGCAGCCAGGAGTGGGTGACTTTCATCTTAGGATGTAAAAGAACAATGGAAACCAGCACTGTCAGAATCCAGTAAGTGTTATTATTATTATATGGGATTTATATAGCTCCAACAGTTTGCACAGCACTTTACAATATAATACATAAGACATTAAAGTTACAATACATACATACATACATCAAAACATGATAGCAAGGAGGGCTCTGCTTGTGAAAGCCTACAATCTAAAAGGGAGGGGCAAGTGGTACAAGATGTGATAGCTCTGTTGGGATGAATTGTTTGAGAAAGTGATGGTTGGGTAGGCTGAGGCGGGATAGGCTTCCCTGAAGAGATGAGTCTTTGGGGATCACCTAAAGGCAAACAGAGTAGGAGATAGCTGAACAGGTTGGAGTAGGGCATTCCAAGGGATGGGAGAGACTCTAGAGAAGTCCTGGAGGCAAGCATGGGAGGAGTTGATGAGGGAGCTAGAGAGCCAAAGGTGTTGGGAGGAGACGAACGGACAGAGATATAGCCGGGGGCAGAGTTGTGGATGGCTTTGTAAGTGGTTGTTAATATTTTGCACTTGATCCTTTGGGTGACTGGAAGCGAGTGGAGGGATTGACAGAGGGGGATTGCAGACACTGAGTGGTTGGTTAGGTGGATGAGTCTAGCAGTAGTATTCATGATATACTGAAGGGGGATAGCCTTTTTAGAGATAGGCCAATGAGAAGGGAGTTGCAATAGTCGAGCTGAGATATAACAAGTGAGTGGATGAGTAGCTTTGTGGTTTCATTGGTGAGGAAGGGGTGTATTTTTAAGATGTTACAAAGGTGAAGGCGGCAGGATTTGGATAGTGATTGGATGTGGGGCAGAAAGGTGAGGTCAAAGTCAAGGATCACACATAGCACCATGGCATGGGGGAAGGGACGGATAGTTGTGTTATCAATCTCAAAGGGAAAAGTTGGGGGAAGGTGCACGGGCGGGAGGGAATATCATGAGCTCAATTTTTGAAAGGTTGAGTTTTAAGAAGCGTTGGGACATCCAGACTGATATGTCAGTTAGTAATTTAGAAATGCACAAGGACACTGAAGGGCAGATATGTATTTGGGTGTCATCGGCATAGAGATGGTATTGGAAGCCATGCAAGGTTAGAGAAGAGAAGGGATCCAAGAACAGAGCCTTGGGGGACCTCTACGGAAAGAGGAAGAGGGGAGGAGGAGTTAGATTTGTAGGTGACACTAAAGGAGCGCTTAGATAGGTAGGAGGAGAACCAAGGGAGAGTCTTGGAGGCAAAGCGAGTGGAGTTTTTTTCAACTGTGTCAAAAGCAGAAGTAAGGTCTAAAAGCAAGAGTAAGGAGTAATGGCCATTGTTTCTAGCAGTTATTAAGTCAGTAGTGAGTTTTAGGTGGGCAGGTTCAGCAGAGTGTTGGGGCAAAAGCCAGACTGTAAGGGGCTGGTTGTTATCAGTGAGGTGGCAGCTTCAGGCGGTTGTAGATTAGGCGTTCTAGGAGATTGGAGGTAAATGGGAGTAAGAATATTGGTCTGAGATTGTCAAGACTGGTGCGGTCCAGTGAGGGTTTTTTGGGTGTGCATCTGTGCAGGGAGAAGTTGGAAATAAGCTAAGGGTTTTAACTTACTCCTTACCCCCTAGACCAGAGGTCAGCAACCTAGAGCATGTGTGTCTGAGTGGGCATGCAATTCCTTTAGTAGCAGCACCTGGAAGCCCTGCTGCTATAGGCTGTATTTGACAGCTTACCAAGCTGCTAATGAAAAAGCTTGGCCTTCCATTCTGGACCACCCAAAATTGATATCACTGGTGTACAGGTGCCAGCTCTACTCCCAGTACCAGTAGACCCTACTGGCAGCTGCAGCTTACAACTGATAATGTGACCCCTCAGCACAGTACAGACAGGGTTAATTATTGTAAACATTGACTCCCCAGTTTACAGAAAAACTTTTCTTTCAGAAAAGAGCAAGTAATGTGTAAGCAGCGTTTTTTATTTCATGCTTTGTGAATGAGAACATGTAACAAATGTAAACTAGGTGTTATCCCAAATTGGCTGCAAAAGTGGAAATACATTTTTAATGTGCAGAGGTTGCTGACCTCTGCCCTAGACTAAATAAGCATTTAACTGTTGCATTGCCAGGGGGCTGGTAGACTAAATACTCTTTATTTTGCTGACTGGACTTCAGTTTTAACGAATATTAAGACTTTAGAATATCTATTAGGTAACAGAAGATTATATAGATTAGATATAGATATACAGTATATATAAATATACTCACACACACATTAAAGAGATTTTTTCCATATTTATTCTACATACAAAGTAGACACTTACAGTATAAGTCATATTGTCGGCAGAATTTCGAGTTGTGTACTCTTTCCTCTGTTTCAGGTCAAGCTACCCAGAAGGGATTATGAATGCATCCCAAAGTCAAAATGCTTATTGCTGCAGGCATGGACTTTCTTTCAACAAACACTGCTTCCTTTTCACTACACAAATGGGTCAGAACTTCTAATTGTGCTTGCACTACATTGTTGGGGAAATATATGGAAAAAGATGGGAAGAAAATAACCCCATGTACAATGGTGATTTACTATTTTAAGCTTGCTGAAGAAACCCACTGATTATAGTATGCTTTCTGACACAGGTACTGTATTCTCTCTGCGGCAAGAATCACAACTGTCCCGTTTAAATGCGGCCACTGTATCCGTTCAAGTATTACATACGATTACACAAGGTATGACACATACAGATCATTGACTTGAACGGTACGGTGGCCGCATCTGAACAGGACATTTGCGATTCCTCCCAAAGGAATTGCAAACCGCATAAAACGAATGAAGCCTAACTGATTGGGTTAAGATCTACTTTAAGCTATTAAGGATTGAACACTCAGATGGGTCTCAATATGAAGGCAGATTTGGATCACTGCCATGACACAAATAGGTTCTCTACCTGCTAAAAAATCAGTTCTCAGATTCATAGCACTTGCGTAGACAGATAGGCATGCCCTTAGCAGAGTTCACCAAAGTTTACAAGCAATGGCATGCTCAACTCTGCAGTACACAAAGCTGGTTATATCCAGCACACTGAGCTCATGTGTACACAGGCCCTCATACCTATTAGGTTTGCTGTTCACAAAAAAAAGGGCAACGATTAGCTAAATTCTATTCATTTTTTTTACTCGAACACACATGCTGCCGTCATTGCAGAGACATGTAAAGGATGATATGCTAATTGAATACATCACCTTATTTATGTACACATTCTTCAGGCACACATGACTGTGTTCTGTTGATTGCTTAAGCCGTGACATAATGCTGTATGATCATATGCCCAAACTAGCAGCACTGATGAGAAGTATTTAAATAATGCAGCCATGTGTTCTTAAACATTCACATATCTTTGCCTCATAATAAAAAGATGTAACACTAGTCTAGCAAACAAATTGTAAAAGAAAAAAACTTACATAAATGACTTCTAAGAGCAGTGCTCCTTAAACTATGGGTTGTGTCATTTTTGTGACATTTACGTCCATTCAGTTTTTTGGCCGCGGCTCTGTTCGTACATAGATTTTCCGACCAACTCCTTCGATCAGCTGATTGAGGGATTCCCGCCAAAAGGGTGCTGATAGCGGCAACCACTGTGCAAATTTTGGCTGGTTCCTCAAGAACCAGCCGAAACTCGCACAATGTATGGCCACCTTTATTAACGATAATATCAGTATATTTAACAGATATGGATAATTTAAAAAATTGTGAATATCGGTCTCGATTATCAGAAGATCTGAAAATCAGTCAAATCCCAGTAAGGACTATACTTCAATAGAGACAAACAAGTAAAAAAAATTTTGTGTGTGTTATTTGTCTTTCCAATTCTTTGGAGACATTTTCTTCTTAGGTCAAAATCTTCCTATTTGGGTCCTTAGTTTAAAAGGTAAAGAACCCCAGGCTTAGAGGAAAAATAACGAAAAGGATCAGTTTGATTTTGTTTAAGAGGATCTATGTCCAAAAAAAGGCAGGCAGAGGGCAAACAATTAGTCGCTTTCCTCATAACTGACTTTCCATGCTTTGCTCTCTTTGTGGAAGTGGCCATCTTGGCAGAGGAGCAGGGCTTTGCTTTTAAAAGTCAGAGCTGTCCTCCTGATGGCTAGTGAGCTGATGACTGGTTATCTAGTACTGACTAATGATGTAACAATCAAAAAGCAGCAGGGTAGTTAGAGGATTAACAGATCCTCAGAATTAATGAAGCAGCAGCAGGCAGATCCTTCCACTGCAGGCCCTCAGATCTTTCTCTCCAGCGAGAACGTCAAGCAACACAATAGTAACATCACCAAATCCCACTCCAAATCTTATGAAACTAGCAATCACAGGCACAGTGCCTTGGATCCACTGTAAAAATACAGCCATGAGGCTCAAGGCACAGAAAGTGTACAGCTATTTTTAGGAGCATTTCAAGACTAAGGCTACATATTTCAGGGTCACTCTATGACTAAGCGCCTGTGTGTTTGCGATCTAAATGCATTTTATTTAACAGAATTAAGAGTTTGGACATAGCTGGTGTGCCGTCATCCAATTTTGTGAAGCAAATCTTTACTTTTTAAGTTTAGGTCCACTTTATAGGTAAATGTATTTTTTAAAATTAAAATAAGGCCTTGAAATAGTTACTTGCCTTTTTGTTTGTTTTCCTAAACACTGGATGTACGAGGGTCTATCAAAAAGTAATGCCTCCATGTCTGTAATTTGAGATCTATTAGAGTGATTGTGAATGTTCATGTACAATGTTATAGAGCTGTCCTTACCCCACTGATGTATGCTTTTCTTTTTCAGATTGAGTGATTAGAACCATGGATCTGCGGCTAAAACATTGAGCTGTAATTGAATTTCATACGACAGACCTAAGGAAATTTATAATCTTCTGAAGAATGTTTATGGGGGCGCTGTAGTGGAATTTCGGTTTCTCCTTCTTGAAACTTCTTCACCAAATGCCGCACATTGCTAATGTCCACCACAGCATCCCCATAAATATTCTTTAGCCGATTATGGATTTCCTTAGGTGTGCAACCCTCTTTTGCCAGAAATTCAATTACAGTTTTAGGCGCAGATCCATGGCTCTAACCAGTCAATCTGAAAAAGAAAAGCATACATCAGTGGGGTAAGGACACCTCTATAACATTGTACATGAACATTCACAGTAACACTTATAGGTCACAAATTACAGACATGGAGGCATTATTTTTTAAATGGCCCTCGTATAATAAACAATAGTAACAAGCCACAGATACAAAAACTGAATCCCTCTCTCATTCTCAAATATTAAAATCTTATTTATCCTTTTATTTGGACCAGGAAAGATGGCTAATGGTTTGTCCTCACTGGGCATTCCGTGACACTCCTGCTGCACTGTAGCTGCATGTACCAAGTTTACTTAATCATAGCTACCTGGCTGTTAATGGTTTGATGAATGACTCACACACGTTCACATACGGTAGTTAGAAACATCAACTAAGCAAAGACAAAATTTACATCACCAACTATATCTGACAGTTTGACATTGTGTTCAGATTGTAAAAAAACAAATGATGTGTTGAAGTGCTATGATTCAACTACTCAGCAATCAGGCCTAGCATGTACAATGTTATAATTAACTGAGTTATTGTTTAAACATAATAAATCTACACTAAAGTATAAAATATCTTGTTTAAAAAAATGAATACATACTTGTGTTAGCACAATTGTGATATAAAAAAGGAATGGCTGGGGAAAGCCAGTAGGTAGGAGAACATTTTTTATTATAATTGGCCAACTAGGACTTCTCCACTGGAAATATTTTGTGTTTCATTTTCCTGAGCAAGCAGAGTGGAATTTGTTAGTAAATGCAGTAGAGTACAGCAGAGCCTTCTGAAAACACTTACATGTTGGATTTCCTTCACAGCTCCATAAAACAGGGAGTTTATTCCTCATTACGGAAAATAGCTAATACCTAAACCTGACTGATGATCACATCTTGTTAATAAATGCACAAACACAGGGAGAGGCAACTCACAACTGAATAACGCCTGTCTGGGTGTTTTTGTATATTTTTATATGCATGTTAAGAGCTAAAATAAATGGTTTAAAGGAGAACTATGAGGTGAGTGCTTTTCACTCACCTCATAGTTCTAGCCGACCTGTGACAATGAGACTTTCACAGGTCGGCTCAGTAGATCGGGAGGTGAGCGAACACATACCGGGTTCGCTCACCTCTCGATCCTGTCACGGCTCTCTGCCGTGACAGGGGGAGGGGCTGGATTCATAGTTCATAACCTCATAGTTCTAGCCGACCTGTGACAATGAGACTTTCACAGGTCGGCTCAGTAGATCGGGAGGTGAGCGAACACATACCGGGTTCGCTCACCTCTCGATCCTGTCACGGCTCTCTGCCGTGACAGGGGGAGGGGCTGGATTCCCCTCTCCCCGCTCCGATCTGCCGGCGCTGACTGGCGGAACGGACGGGGGAGGGGACGGGTACAGCTGGCTCTGCCTCTAGATAGGCAGAGCCAGCTGTCACTCACGCAGCTGGGCGGATCCCGTCATCTAAGTCGGCATCCGCTCCGGCTGCGGCATCTCAGTATACCGCGAGCTGTAGCTCGCGGTATACTGAGCTTAGGGTAACGGGAGGACGCTAGTTTGTGTCCTCCCGTTACCCTAAGGAGAACTACGGGGAAAAACACTGACCCCATAGTTCTCCTTTAACATTTTGTAAACACTGTTATCACTATTCAACCCCAGCAATGATGATTTCCTACTTCTTCAGGGATGCCGGGCTGAAGGGTACCGACAGGCTCACCCACTGTGAGAATTTCAGCTGGTTCATCAAGGGACTCCCAAAATTCACATAGTGTATAGCCTACTTTAGTCTGGTCTCTATCCCATGACCTGTCTGGCAAGGGCGACACTACCAGGAGCACAAATGTCAACCAGTTTTCAGGGTACAGAGACATACATGCCTCCACCCCCAACAGTGATAAGGTAGTGATCTATCTGAGATCTTTAAACAGGTAAAAAGAAAATTCAGAAACCAGCTGCAAAAAGTTATTTGTTTTCTCCTTTCATCATCCTCTCCCCCATCAACCTTCCAGTCATGCATGATAACTGATGTGATCTGATGTGATAATTGATACTATGTTGATGACTGATGTGATCAAGGCCTAAAAAACTGTACAGACGGTAAAACTAAAACATTATCTTTTAAGAAACTGTATTTCAGCACAGGTGTTCAATTTGATCCTGTATGCAATAGTTGAACCATTTGTTGGTATGATTAAATCAATTTTGCTGGAAGGGAAGCAATCAAACACATTGGAAAAAATGTTCATGCATTTCAATGGGATTTTAGAATGTGTTTTTTTTTTAAACTTTTTTTTATATTGACAAAATAAACATTCTTTTTTAACAAACAGCATTTCAGCACAGGTGTTCAATATGATCACAGCTATTAATAATTAAACCCTATGTTGTCATGATTCAATACATTTTGCTAAAAGGGAAGCAATTAGACGCATTGGAAACAATTTTGATGCATTTTTGGGGGATTATAGCATTTTATGGTTTACTAAACTATTTCTTTTACATAAAAAAATAAACATTTTTAACAAACGGCATTTCAGTACAGGTGTTCGATCCGATCATATGTATGAATAATTAGACCATATGTTATCATGATTTAATCTCTTTCAATCAATTTTGCTAGAAGGATAATGATCAGACATATTAGAAAACGTGTAATACATTTTCATGGGACTGTAGCATTTGTGGTTTATCAAACACTTTTTACCGTTCAATCTTTTACAATTGTGCAAGGGAAAGAAAATCAATGAAAAATCTGAAGAATGTTGACTTTAATATGGATAAAATTTAAACTAACCAGAAAACCAATTTATAGTAAGTGAAAAAAAGAGAGGAAAACCAAGTAAATGAAGAGAAAGCCGCAACTGATTCTGAGCATAACCTGAAGCTAAAAAGCATTATGGCAAACCTGTGACATTCATGGAATTAGTCTGTCAATGAATGGGCACACATTTCCACAATTTATAAGATTATTCTAAATCTCAATAAGGCCACAGTTCTACTTTAAGATGTGCACTTCGCACTTCACATCTACACTATTTCACTGTTGTACTTCCCTGAAAAAAGCCTACTTTATCCCTGACAGTTAAGGATTGCTGCAGCTTCTATAAAATAGGACTGCGCTGGGCATGACAGTGCTGCAAAGCAAAGTATTCATCACTGAGCAGAATACGTCCATTTTAAAGATGCATGCCTTCACCTAACTTCTAAGTCTGGCTTTCCCCCGATCAACTAGACTTTACATATGAATAGTCCTTAGCAGATGATAGACAAATTTCTGCCAAACTTTGTAAGCTTCAACCATGCTTTATGTCTTTTTGTGTCTGATGTTCTCCTTTATTATATTTTTTACCTCTACTAAAGTACCACTAGCTGGTTGGTTAGGCGCAAATCATTCATCATTATTTAGTAATATTTAACATAAAATTTGTTGGCTTTTTGGTACTTATAAAACCCTGTGCTTATAATCATGTTGTCGTCAATATTAATTTGTAGTAAAATGATCATCGATGAGCAATGCCCTTTGGAGAACAGCAAATACTTGGGGTTTTCTATTAGAAAGGTGGCAGGTAGGGTGTATATTATTATGACTAATAAAGGGGGCTCATAACACTTTGCTGACATTCAATGATTTTAATAGTGCAATGTTACCCTTTTATCCAAACACATGTTTTACCCTGGGCACTATCATTGATCTGGCTGAAAATTTTAAAACGGCAAAAGGGGGCAATATTTTTTTTCTTTTTACTTACACATGCTACAACATTGTTACAGTGCCCATGTAACTTAATTTTGTTAATAGGATGACAAAAACTGAAAATGGAAGATACAGAAAGCTTCCCACACTCCCTGCTGCTCCTCATTATAGTGGTTACCCATGAGTTACAGGCAGAAGGAAAGAACACCACATAATTTAGGAGGATCATTCAATAAGCCAATCTGGAGCTGAGACAGTGAGCAGAACCGCAACTGTTCTATTTTAGTTTCCTATGGTGCACTTGTAAGAACTATCACATGACCCTCTTGTGGTTGTAGTATATCTTTCAGTAAGTTGTATAAAGCAAGCACATACCTGTATACAAGACAGGGAATACTTTCCTTTCCCTCTACCCGTGCTGTTGTATTCCACTCTGCTTGTTAGAAATGGCCCCCCAAAGTGTGCTGGGAAATCAACACTTTGGGCAATGTTGACCTGCTAAGTCCCCCACAGCTTTTCATAGTTCCTCCTAGCTCCTCTTCAACAGGAGGAATCAATAAGAGCTGCAGAGGGATCTAGAATATCAACATCATCGGAAGTGTCTGTTTCTCAGCAGACTTCAAGGGACCATTTTTAATTTAGTATTAAACGCTCAAACTATTTTCAATAATGAATCCAGATCAACAAATACACATTGCCCAGCAAAGTATTTATTTAGATTTTTGCCCAAACACTTACAGACATCATGTTTCCAAACAACTGGCTCCAATTTTCTCAGCTCCACTTCCCTGAACTTCCTGTTGAATACGTGATCGCAAGAGACAGCACATTGTCCAGCAGCTGTCCATCTACTAGGTTGGAAAAGGGAGAAGGAACAGGGAGAAAGGAGGAGCAGGGAGCAGAGACCAAGGGAGTGGCTTGACTTGCTGTGTTTAATGAGACACACACAGTTTACTAGAACACAAGGGTTGCTCTATAGAACCCTGCAAGGGAAAGGAGCCACCCTAAAACAGGACATCAGGGTCAGTGCTCAGGGGATCAGCTGATTCTGCAGGAAACTAAAATTTTGAAAAATCAGGGAGCAGCATCCATTGTTAGTGATTATATTAGTATTTAAAATAGTTTTTTTCAGGTATTTCAAATGCTAATAAATCACTTACAATGAATGCTGCTCCTTAATATTGTAAAGTTTTAGTTTCCTGCAGAATCAGCTGGTCCCCTGAGCATTGGCCCTCATATCCTGTTTTAGAATGGCTCTTTTCTCTTGCAAGATCCTATGGAACCACCCTTGTGTGTGCTAGTAAACTGTGTGTGTCTCCACAAACACACAGGCAGATCAAGGCAAGGAAAATAACCCCCCTACCAATTCCTCCCTGCTCCAAGCTAATATATAGACAGTTGTTGGAGACTGTGTTCTCCCTTGTGATCTTGTACATGACAGGAAGTTCAGGGAAGCTGAGGTGAGAGTGGAGGAGCAAGCAGTTCGGAAACATGACTGTAAGTGCTTGGGCAAAAATTAATTATTGAAAAAAGTTTGAGCATTTAATGTTACGTTAAAATTCCCTTGCAGTGAACACCCTTTTTGCCTTCAGTAAATCAAGCCTATGTCTCCATCTAACACCCAGGACACATCTCCTTCCCCTTCCATTGCTAGACAGGTCAGTCATCAGTTAGGAAAATGGACGCATGGCTTGCTTGCTAGCTACTCTGACAAGTTGCATTGTGTGCAAGGTGACACGTAGGCCTGGCTCACAACTGTGCGGCGTGGGAACGCGCCAAAAAAGCTCAGGCAGTATTTTTCATATTTGGCGTTTTTTGCTTTAGCGTTCGTGCATCTTTTTTCATGCGTGCAAACGTGGCATGTCTTGCGGGGCGCCATTAAGAATAAATGGCAGCGCAAGTGCGCTGCTTGATTGTGTGCGTTTCCATGAGCGTGTGTCGAGTGTGCACATATACAGTCACTTTGGCACACGTTCAGGGAACGCACAGGTGTGAACAGGGCTTAGGCAGGCAGTGTAGGCACCTGTTGGGTTATAAACCAATAGAAGGTTTCACGCTTGCCCTACTGCACTCTTCATAACATACAATAAATGGAGAATTTCATGAACAGGAAATGACATCTTTTTAATGGCTTCAGATAAGAACAACATTGAAACATCAACATCAAAATCCATAAATACTATAAAACACTGGCAGGGGAATTTAATCCGTTTGAAATACTGGTTATGGGTGGACTTGATTTTGAATGTTTCAGTCACTACAATGATACTTGGCAGTAGTGTGACTCAGTGGCATTGCAAAACAAAGCTAGCTATATGCAAATCCCTTACATACAATAATGCACGCGTGTGCTCCTAGTAGGTGAAGCATGTGTAAGTACAGTATGTCCTGAAGTTACAGGTTTCTGTGCAGCACTGTCACTCATCATTACTTCACACATGGTGCTTGTTATGACAACATGAGCAATCCATATAGAATTCTCCGGTAATACTTCTAGTCACCTAGAAGGAAATTAGCAAGTGAACGTGGGTAAAGAAAAGAATAACATTGATACGGGTTTTCCCAAACCTTCCCGTAGTAGCCGCTGAGCATTGGGCATTATTTTAAAGGGGTTCTGAAGTAACAGCAAATACTATCCTGTTATATCATCAGCTTTGTAATAATAATATAGTTGTTTTTGATAATGCAATCAAAGCTTTCTAGAAAAAAAAAACACTTTGTACTGAGTGCTGCCTTCCGTCTGCCCATCGCTTTCAACAACTTCCTGGATTCCCAGTGTGCTTTGCATCTCTTTCCCTGCTGCTTGATGTGATGCAATCTCCATTTCTCAAGACTACATGTCCCATTCATGCATTGCTTCCAGCAAGTAAAGATGATGGATGTTTCATTGTTCAGATGTTTAGTTGTAGTGAAGAAGGCAGGCTCTGTGAGCTATGACACAAGGAACTGCATATTCACAGGGCTGCAGGAAATTGTGCCATTGCACTTGTAGGTGGTACATCCTATGGACAACTTCAATAAGTAAGTTTACAAACTTTTACATTTACATACCGTATGAAAAATGCAATATAGAAATACATGTTTATTTTTACTTTTTGACCTCAGATACTCTTTAATGAGAATTATAAATTGTTTGGAAGTTCTGTTACAATCACACATTTTGTCATCTTCCCTTGTTCTGAAGTTGAATAACGACTCTACACACATACTTTTAACAGCCTCCAAAAACCTCCTGTCATGGCCAAATGCCATGCCATTCTAAAGCTGGCCATGCACTGCTTGAACTTTGGCCAAGTCCTGCTAACTGGGCTGACATTCGAGCTGTGTGTGGATCAGCGGGCACCTCTCCATTCAACAAAAGTCAACTGTTCTTGACAGCTGAAAGTTGCCTGCCGAACAGTGACTACATCCAATTAGCTGCAATCACTGTGCGGGTATTTTGGCAGCAGCCAGTGCCGGCTGTCTGAATACAATATCCGGCAGGAAAGATTCTCCCATCAATGCCTCTGAGGGTGGGGGGGAATGTGGATAGGAGTGGGAGCCCGGAGTTCAGCTAGAAGTAGTAATGCATAGCAAAACCTGCTTATAGTGTAATTTAAGTAAGGTGCATAAAGCAACCATGTGCCAGTAAACAGGAGAGGGAATACTGTCCTATTCTTTTTTTAGTCCTGATAATAAAAACTAAATTATGTTCAAAACCACTATATTCCCTTTAAAGGGTTTCTTTTATATATACCTTTATTTCAGCATTAAGAAGCCTATAAATGTATTCAGATAGCCAGGACAAGTGCTTTTCCTCTGATACAGGCACACATTCCCACAATGCTGGGAAAACACATGACGTTCTTGCAGCACCACTGCTTTTTCATGGTGAGAGGTGAAGCACGTGTCTTTGCCCATGCGTTGACACGTAACAAACCCATCAATGCGTGTGGTCAAAAAAGACCTGAAGCTCAAACTGCTGAATGAGCTTCTTTGCAATTAATTTAAATGTGCTGCCCTACAAAGCATAAACGCAATGCACGTTCACCTGCGCTACAACTGTGAACGGGGCCTGAAAAAGATGCTACAATCATCAGGTTTGTACAACCTATCTCACTCTAATGAAACATTCTGTGCTACGAATTCCAGTGCATGGCCCTATCACAGCATATGGAATAGATTGCATTTATGTGATACAATGGAGTTGCTGTCTATAAATAAGGAATCATTATTATTAGGGATGCACCGATACCGGTTTTTTGGTATCGAGTACGAGCACCGATATTTTGCTTTCGGTACTTACCGATACCGAGCACTGATACCGGTGCTTCCGCTGGCATGGAGCCGGCTTCCCGGGCAATCAGGAAGCTGGGAGCCGGGTAATGACATACCGCCCTGCTTCCTGATTGGCCGGGAAGCCGGCTTTCCAACCAAGTTCCGGTATCGGGGAAGGTATCAGAGCATTTGGGCGAGTAGGAGTACTCACCCAAATACTCGGTATCGGCACCGATACTAGTATCGGTATCGGTGCATCCCTAATTATGATCTCTCAATACAATGAACACTTTTCCTTTTTGGTGGAAAAGGAAGCTATTTCGAAGTCCTGGTCCAGAAAAAAAAGCTGTGCCTATGCCCTCCTCTCAACTACACCATTCTTATTGACAACACATCTTAAACCAATTTCACCAATTCCCATCTGCTCAGTTATAACATGCCAAAGAGGAAAAGTGACCAGATACAGACAAGCCAGCAAGGGCCTTATGTTTTTTTGAAGAGAATTGCCAGAAAGACTGCAGTTCTAAAGAGATGCCAGGAGAACTTTATGCACAATACTAAAACTAATCATAGGATTAGGCTAGTTATACATGTTAAGCTTTTTTGCTCGATTAGCCCTGTGGGCTAGATGAGATAAATCATTTATATCCTATATCCACACTAAGCTGAGTGGATGAAGCAATCTCCCCTGCCAGCTTTTGTACTCTGACAGCTGATTGGCTGCAGCCACTGTTCGGTCGGCAATTATGCACCCGGTTCCTTCAATGTTTAGTTTGAAGTTCGGCAAGCCAGGTGGCACCAAGGCCGGCAGTGCCACCAACGGACCAAATGTAATGCACTATTAAAAATAATATAATTGAATAATACAATTAAAAAATAGAAAAGAAAACAGGCATACAGCAGACGGGGCTTAGGCACACAACCAGCAACAATTTACGCCGGCTTTTAGAAAGCCTTTTTATGCTATTGTTATGCTAGATTCCTAGCATAAAAAGACTGGAAACAACTTCTTATTACTGAACTGGATTATAGTCTTACAACAAGATCTGGAGTAATGAGCATAGGCTGAGTGTGCCACCTACTGCCTAATCTTCTGTGCAGTATGTACACGGTAGTTAGCCAAGTCATAGAAGACATATGCATTGATCAGAGTATTGTGTGTCTCACAGCAATTTAGATTAAACAAAAAATATTAACATGGAGAAGACTGTACTTCTAAAATGGACTTTTTATTATGATTACATAAAGCAGGTGTAGGCATAAATTGGCAATATCTACGAGGAAGATCAAAAAAGTTAGGAAACAGCAAACAACAGAGCTTAGATGTGATGCAAAGTTCACAACCTCCATAACAGCTAATAAAATAATGTGGCTGCATAAGTGTACACACCCTCTTATAATTAGGGATGTGGCTGTGTTCAGAATTAAATAGTAGTCAGTAAACACTAGGGGTGCACTGAAATTTCGGCCACTGAAACATATTGCTTGAAAAATGGCACCATCTTTCGTCCGGAATTGCGGTGCATCTCTAGTTTCTCTTTTCTCTCCTCCCCGCTGTGCACTGCTCTGTGTCTCCTTTGACATAGCGAAGCGTCCAGCGGGGAGGAGAGAAACGTCTGGGCAGCCGAGCGTGGTGGGGAGCAGTGCGCCGTGAACCGCGATGTCACAGGAGGCTGAGCTCTCCTCCCGCACTGCCCCGCTCAGCCTCCTGTTGCAGATGAGTATGGAGAGTGGTGTGGGGGTGGAGACAGCTTTTACAGGAGGCATAGCCAGCAGTGCCGTGGGAGGAGTCAGCTGTCAAAATAGACTGAGCTTTCCTCCCTGCACCACCCGCTTAGCCTCCTGTGACAGCGAGTCAGGTTGAAGAGCGGTATACAAAGAGTCAGCGAACAGTGATCACTGACTGCTTGTAAACAATTGAGGACATAGTATGTTTACTGTGTCCCCAATTATGAATGCACAGGAAGTGCTCTACCTCACTTCCTGTTCTTTCATGATTATTGACATGGTAAACGCATTATGTCCACAAGTTATGAATGAACAGGAACACTCAGTGTAGAGGATTCCTGTTAATTTATAACAGGGGCTGCAGAAAAAGAGATTGAGGACTCTGTGTCCTCAATCTCTTTTTCTATTTTAAAAGGGAAATATCAGGGGTCTGTTTAGACCCCTAATATTTCCCCGAATCCCACAACAGTAAAGTAAAAAAAAAAAAAAATATTTCATTAAAAAATGATAAATAAATAAAAATAAAATCTAAAACAACTACCCAAAGCATAACTCCAAATCAACAAAAGAATGGCTTCTCCAAAAGATCAAAGTTTTTGAATGGCCCAGACATAGTCTAATTGAAAATCTGTGGGGTGACCTGAAGAGGGCTGTACACAGGAGATGCCCTCACTATCTGACAGATTTGGGGTGCATTTGCAAGGAAGAGTGGGCAAAGATTCCCAAGGCAAGATGTGCCATGCTGATAGACTCCAACCCCAAAAGACTGAATGCTTTCATAAAATCAAAAGGTGCTTCAAAAAAGTATTAGATTAAGGGTGTGCATATTTATGCAACCACATTAACTACATGCAACTGTTAAGATAGCCCCAAAGTTCCCGTGCTGCAGGCCATCTCCTTCCTCCATCAACCTTACGTGTCACTAATCTACTAACTGACATATCTATCTGGATGTCGCAACACTTCTTAAAACTCAACCTTTCAAAAACTGAGCTCTTGATATTTCCTCCTGCCCGTGCACCTTCCCCCAACTTTTCCCTTGAGATTGTTAACACAACTATCCAGCCCTCCCCCCATGCCAAGGTCCTAGGTGTCATCCTTGACTCGGACCTCACCTTTCTTCCCCACATCCAATCACTATCCAAATCATGCCGCCTCCACCTTCGTAACATCTCCAAAATACGCCCCTTCCTCACCAAAGAAACCACAAAATTACTCATCCACTCCCTTGTTATCTCTCGTCTTGACTATTGCAACTCCCTCCTCATTGGCCTACCTCTACACAGGCTATCCCCCCTTCAGTCTATCATGAATGCAGCTGCTAGACTCATCCACCTAACCAACCGCTCAGTGTCTGCAACCCCCCTCTGTCAATCCCTACACTGGCTTCCTATAGCCCAAAGGATAAAATTCAAAATATTAACAACCGCGTACAAAGCCATCCACAACTCTGCCCCCGGCTATATCTCCAACCTGGTCTCAAAGTATTACCCTAAGCGTCCCCTCCACTCTTCACAAGACCCCCTGCTTTCCAGCTCCGTCATCAACTCCTCCCATGCTCGCCTCCAGGACTCCACTAGAGTATCTCCCATTCTATGGAACTCTCTACCCCAAACGGTCCGTCTATCTCCCACACTGACTGCCTTTAGGCGATCCCTTAAGACTCATCTCTGAACCACTCTAACCATCTCTAACCACTGAACAATCATTTTCTCAAACAATCATCCCCACACAGTTACCTCCTCATGTATCACTTGCCCCCCCTTTTAGATTGTAAGCCCTCACGAGCAGGGCCCTCCTTACCATCTTGTCTTAAATTGTATTGTGACTGTAATGTCTTCCTTATATTGTAAAGCGCTGTGCAAACTATTGGCGCTATATAAATCCTGTATAATAATAATAACAGTGAGGACACTGGGTCCCACTTCTTAGCAGTGAGGGGGAGATTTGAAGATAAAGTGGAACTATTATCAAACTAAAAAATGAACTATATGATTCAGCCTGTCACTAGCATTAACACAGCAGTTTTTGTGTCCATCCATAACATAGTCATACTGAAAACCAGCATACCCAGCATACAGGACAAGAAAAGTCTTCAGACTAAGAACTGATACTGAGGATTACATCCCGCTTACAGGACAAGAGAAGTCTTACTGTGCTGCATCCATACATACAGAATAAGAACTGATATTGAGCATTACATCCAGCATACAGGACAAGAGAAGTCTTACTGTGCTGCATCCATACATACAGAATAAGAACTGATACTGAGAATGACATGCAGCATAAAGGACAAGAGAAGTTCTACTGTGCTGCGTACTTAAATACAGACTAAGACCTGATACTGAGGATTACATCCCGCTTAGAGGACAAGAGAAGTCTTACTGTGCTGCATCCATACATACAGAATAAGAACTGATACTGAGAATGACATGCAGCATAAAGGACAAGAGAAGTTCTACTGTGCTGCGTACTTAAATACAGACTAAGACCTGATACTGAGGATTACATCCCGCTTAGAGGACAAGAGAAGTCTTACTGTGCTGCATCCATACATACAGAATAAGAACTGATACTGAGAATGACATGCAGCATAAAGGACAAGAGAAGTTCTACTGTGCTGCGTACTTAAATACAGACTAAGACCTGATACTGAGGATTACATCCCGCTTAGAGGACAAGAGAAGTCTTACTGTGCTGCATCCATACATACAGAATAAGAACTGATACTGAGAATGACATGCAGCATAAAGGACAAGAGAAGTTCTACTGTGCTGCGTACTTAAATACAGACTAAGACCTGATACTGAGGATTACATCCCGCTTAGAGGACAAGAGAAGTCTTACTGTGCTGCATCCATACATACAGAATAAGAACTGATACTGAGAATGACATGCAGCATAAAGGACAAGAGAAGTTCTACTGTGCTGCGTACTTAAATACAGACTAAGACCTGATACTGAGGATTACATCCCGCTTAGAGGACAAGAGAAGTCTTACTGTGCTGCATCCATACATACAGAATAAGAACTGATACTGAGAATGACATGCAGCATAAAGGACAAGAGAAGTTCTACTGTGCTGCGTACTTAAATACAGACTAAGACCTGATACTGAGGATTACATCCCGCTTAGAGGACAAGAGAAGTCTTACTGTGCTGCATCCATACATACAGAATAAGAACTGATACTGAGAATGACATGCAGCATAAAGGACAAGAGAAGTTCTACTGTGCTGCGTACTTAAATACAGACTAAGACCTGATACTGAGGATTACATCCCGCTTAGAGGACAAGAGAAGTCTTACTGTGCTGCATCCATACATACAGAATAAGAACTGATACTGAGAATGACATGCAGCATAAAGGACAAGAGAAGTTCTACTGTGCTGCGTACTTAAATACAGACTAAGACCTGATACTGAGGATTACATCCCGCTTAGAGGACAAGAGAAGTCTTACTGTGCTGCATCCATACATACAGAATAAGAACTGATACTGAGAATGACATGCAGCATAAAGGACAAGAGAAGTTCTACTGTGCTGCGTACTTAAATACAGACTAAGACCTGATACTGAGGATTACATCCCGCTTAGAGGACAAGAGAAGTCTTACTGTGCTGCATCCATACATACAGAATAAGAACTGATACTGAGAATGACATGCAGCATAAAGGACAAGAGAAGTTCTACTGTGCTGCGTACTTAAATACAGACTAAGACCTGATACTGAGGATTACATCCCGCTTAGAGGACAAGAGAAGTCTTACTGTGCTGCATCCATACATACAGAATAAGAACTGATACTGAGAATGACATGCAGCATAAAGGACAAGAGAAGTTCTACTGTGCTGCGTACTTAAATACAGACTAAGACCTGATACTGAGGATTACATCCCGCTTAGAGGACAAGAGAAGTCTTACTGTGCTGCATCCATACATACAGAATAAGAACTGATACTGAGAATGACATGCAGCATAAAGGACAAGAGAAGTTCTACTGTGCTGCATCCATAAATCCAGAATAAGAACTGATACTGAGGATTACATCCCGCTTATAGGACAAGAGAAATCTTATTGTGCAGCATCCATAAATACAGGAACTGAGAATTACATCCACCCCATAGGATTAGCGTAGTGTTGCTGTGCACTGTCCTTATATGCAGAATAAGCACAGATACTGAGAATTACAACCAGCATCAAGAACACAGAATTTTAGTGCAGGTTCACACAAGGCCCCTTGGGTTGCTTAACCCTGGCATGATGCAAAGACCAGGCAAAAAACGTTGCTTTGTATAGCAAAGCAAAGTGCATTGATGTGCTTTGCAAAAAATTGATACAGGCATCATTTTATCGCAGCATGTTACAACGTGTCGCAATGTGCTGCTATGTGAAGACTTGAATTAAGTGTTATTTTGTGAATTCAAATAAAGTTAAAAAAAAGGAAATGTGAAGGTGTAAGGCAAAAAGGGGGCGATGCAATGCACGGTATCACACCGCCCCTCATTACCCCTACACATCACATACCAGCCTGCAAGCATTTTTATTACCAACAATGTAGTTCTGTGGAGCATCTATATATAATAATACAAATAATAAAAAATAAGAACAGATACCGAGAACTACACCCAGCATACGGAACAAGAGTACACTTTGCTTTGTGAAGTCCAATGAATTGAGATATGTGCATGTCCTGCAAGAGTCAGCTAGAAACTATGCAGGGGAAAGGGTTGGGTAATGTCTCCAGTGAGCCACTGATGGTGACTGATAAGTTGTTTTTCAGCCTATTAATTTCTCAGGTGTAAGGCAGCTGCTGGGTGCATGAGTAATTCCGAGCATGCGCGAAGCCCCGTCTTTCGGACTGGGGGGAAATATGCGTTAGTGCGCGGGCACGCAGGAAGATGTGCGGATTTGCTGGGGCACAGGATATGACCTTTATAAATGAGCCGGCCCGGCACATAATTGCGAAATGGTCTTCAACTAGTTTCCTGTGATTCTGCAACCGGCTATTGCTGTGCCTTGACCCAGATTGCCTTGTGACCTCTCCTGTGATTGCTGCCTGCCTATTTGATCTTGGCCTGCTATCGGACTCCTCATCCTGTGTTGTACCTTGCTGCCCGCCTGTTTTGACCCTTGGCTTGACCTGACTTTGCCTGGTACCTTGCTGCCTGTTTGGTTCAACCTCGGCTCCGTCTGACCTGCTTCTGGATCCTACTCCCAGACTTATACCCGGCACGGTATCTGCCTATCTCCCTGGTACACATGCTACTCTTTGTCTGCTTACTTTCTGTCTTTGTCTCCAGGGGTGTGGGACAATAGGAGCAAGAGGAGCCTTCTCACTAATTCCAGATAAGTGATATCAGGGCCATTATTATATAATTTGGCTTGAAGCAAAGCCATGCCAAGAGGTCCCCCACCTCGCATGGATGATCTGGCCTTTAAGAACTGACAAGCTCAATAGACAGTTTTCCCTACTCTGAACCAAAAAACATTTGTAGAACAAAAGTACATTAAATACAATAACTGATACAAAATAGCATCAAAGATCACCTTGTGCTTTCGGTGAACATATAACATGGAGTCCAGCATTACATGGAATGCACTACCCAATAACACATCAAGAATATTACCTACTATCTTTAACATAATAAGCCACCCAAAAAGAACACTTGGATATGTACCACCTAACTAACTAAATGAAGAAACAGCTTCACTTAGGTATGTCAGTACCAAGAGTAAATTACACCTGACAGCACTGTAATGATATTAATTAAAATGCAGGTAAGCTGCCTTCTTCAACAAGCCAATGTTTTGGCCCACCCCCTTTGTTCCCAACTGTCCCTCATTGAGACGGGCCTTCTCTCTTTTGGCACCAACGTTCTGTCCTTTTTTCATTTTCAGTTGTTCTTCTTTTTGGTGTAGAAAATGCAATTTCTATCAAACATGTTATACTGCACTAAACCTGAAACAAATATTCTATATTATTGGTTTTGCTATTCCGAAAAGCCAGTATAAAGGAAAAGTAGTGGTTAGCAATGAGAAAAAAAATTGTGGGTTTGAGCAAATATTTGTTTATGATTCTTCTGTGGTCCGCTATGGTGTGTCCTTTGCCTACATATTTTTCACTTAAAGGTGTCCCCTTGTCTCCTATCACATCTCAGAACTCTTTGGGGGATGCACCCCTTCTGCATGTTCCTACTGACAAACTGAGCTTACCACTGATAGAAACATATAGGGGATGGAAGAAGGGCTCTCAATACACTACCAGGTAATGCCATACCTGGCTCAATAAAGAGCCCATGGATTCGAGGTACCTGGAGTGCTAAAGAAGACATCTAAAATTCCATTCAGTACCTGCAATGCAGTTCTGGAGCTTTAAGATACTGACAAGTTTTCTTTAACATTACATTACAGCAATAAACTCACTCTGGATTCTACCATGTTGAATACTTTTTGGAAGTGCAAATACACAGAGTAGTTGAGCTCAAGAATTTGTATACCCCCTTTAACCCCTGCAGCCTTTATGTGGGAGACCAGTGGACCTTGCTACAGCCTTCACAAAGGAGAGCAGGGGACAATACCTCAGCATTCACACAGCAGTCATGGGGACCAGGCTGCAGCCTTCATTTGCTAGTCCAGGGGACCAGGCTTCATGTGGAGGTTCAGAGGTCCAGACTGCAGTCTTCACAGATACCAATGTTATCACTTGTGACGAGAGAGCATGGAGCCGGCTTCCCGGCCAATCAGGAACCCGGGCAGTGTGTAATGACGCACTGCCCGGCGTCCTGATTGGTCGGGAAACTCGCCAATCAGGAAGCTGGGCGCCGTGTAATAACACAGCGTTGACAAGAAGCATGGGGACCTCTTCCTTGCTAGTCGGGAAGCCGGGTGGCAAGTTTTTACTATCTGCCCGGCTAATCAGGAAGCCCGGTGGCGAGTCATTACACGCCACCTGGCTTCCTGAATGGGACTTCCGGTACTCGTTATCGGCGAGTACTGACAAAAAAATATCATATATCGAAATACCGGTATTGGTGCATCCCTAGTATATACTGTATATGTATATGCACCACCACGCCACCTCCCGCGCCTGAACGCAGGAAGCCAGCCGGGATGCGATACAGTGTGTTAGAGCAGCTGACCACTCTGGAACACACTGTTTATGGTGTGAAGAAGCCCTAAATCATTGAATTGTCTGGAACAAGGACTCCTAATTTGACGGGGGAACTCAGATGTGAAGGGGGGGACTGTAATGTGAAAGGGGGGAACTTTGATGTAAAAGAGGTAGCTCTGAGAGATGGGCTGTGATTTCAAAGGGAGGGCTCCTGAAGCGAATGTGGGGGCCTCTGGTGTGAAGAGGTCCTCTAGTGTTAAGGGGGGTCTTGATTTGAAGGGGGGACTCTGATGCAATGGAGGGGAACCCCACTTTTTTTGCTGTCATTTTGTATGGGGTCCCACTTTAAAATCCATACCAGACCCGTATCTCAGGTAAAGTCTTTTATTCAGAGCTTGCTGTTCTCAAAGCGGAACTAGACTCACCAATTTAATGTCTCCCAAAAAAAGTACTTTTAAGGCATGCCTCTTGCTATGACTGTCAAGGTTGCCATTGTACTTATTTCAGTTCTCAACCAAACGTTCAAGCTCTCAAATGGCTGGTGTCATAGCTGATCACAAGTCCATCACCATAGCTACTGCCATCCAAATACAGGCTAAGATTGCAACTTCCTTGGCTATAAAGTATAGAAGGGGTGCAGTTCTGCTTTAAAACTTTGGTATAGCTTTGTGTATCAGTACTGCTTAGACCAGGAGGTAGGGAACACCCCGAAAGCCTGTCCTGTAACTGTTAGTGCACATTAAAAAGTATCACTGACAGCACTCAATTGTTTTGTTGCAAGTGCAGTAATACGTCTACAAGCAAGTTGTCAGGTAAATGTAACAATGTTTCATCAAAATCACCACTGATGTAACGCTAATTGACAAATAATTTACCTGCAAACTCACCTCCCATCCGTTGCTGGTCACATGGCCAAATGCCAGATCATTAGTCACATGATCCCCACTAAATGATATGGTCAGAGTTTAGGTGAGCTACTTAATGACTTTCTCTTCCATTCTTTGAATGACACAGCGGAGATCTTGATCTCTGTACCGATGGGTTATACCACCACTTGCAGGTATAGGACACTAGGCACCAAAAAGGAAGCTCGGCTCTGGAGGCAGCTCCTTCTGGTGGCCACACCCCCATCCAAAGCAGCTCATTTTCAGTTTGTGGCACTTCTGATTGGCCTTGTCTCAGCCCCATGGGTATTCACCAAAGTCTTGGCACTGGTCCTTGCCTTTTTGAGACAGCATTGGTTATTGGTGGTGGCCTACTTGGAAGACTTCCTTTTTCAGATTCTCAGTCTGATCTGGAAATGAATCATCCGATCAACCATCACTCTGAAGAAGTTTGGATCCTGAATTTTGGAGAATTGTCCTTGATTCCATCCCTTCGTCTGGAGTGTCTGAGACTGATCCTGGACATGTATCAGGCCACATTTTTTTCTTCCTCTGTAAAAGATTCACAGGCTTCAGCTTCAAATTCAGGCATTGCTTTCTTGCAAACTGGTGATGATTCGCACTTGTATGAGAGTACTGGGTCTAATAGGTTGCCTCCTTTGAGCCAGTTCCATGTGAACAACACCATACTCTGATTCTGTACAGACAGATATTCTTCAACAATGGGACAAGTCATCCTCTTTGCTCAACAGGCAAATCCAGGTGAATGGGACGGTCAAAGCCTCCTTGGCTTGATTGCTCAGTTTCCCTGTTTGATGAGCTGGAGTATGCATGTGATCAAACCCTGCCTTTTACATTGCACGACTCTATTACAGGGACACCCAGGCAGGATTCAGTCAGACAATGTCACTGCTGTAGCATATGTCAGTCATCAAGGAGGTACGAGAAGGCTAGCCAGAGAGCAGGACAGTGTCATCCTTTGTTGGGCAGAAAATGTGTACCAGCCCTGTCTGCTGTTTACATTCCAGGGGTAGTCAGTTGGTAGACAGATTATCTCAGTCGTCAATGCTTGGATCAAGGAGCATGGGCTCTACATCCAGAAGTTTTTCTTTAGATCTGTCAGAAATGGGGAACTCTGGATATGGATCTTCTGGGCTCCCAATCCAATCGGAAAGTGCAGAACTTTGCGTCCAGATACGACAAATGCCTTGGTGACGCCGTGGGACAGGTACAACCCTTATTTATAGCTTCCACGTTGATTGGAACTCAAAGAAATACTGGTAATTCTCATGACTCCCGATTGGCCTCGATGTCCTTGGTACACAGACATGGTGAGGCTAGTCATAGAGATCCCCTGTTGACTTCTTCGACCAGACTTTTGCTCCAAGGTCCAATCTTACATCCTGCTTTACAGTCTCTGGCTTCAACAGTATGGCTATTGAAAGCCAGGTTCTGAGAGATAGGGGTTGTCTGAATCTGTGATCCCTGCAATGTTTTGAAGCATTTATGTCTACCTCCACGAACCTGGAAAGCTTGCATTTCTTGGTGTGAGGGGCTTAGTATTTCTCCTTGTGCCTGTTTGGTTGCTCAGATTTGAGTGTTTCTTTGCGTTTAAAGGTCAAGTCTCGGCATTGGCAATCTTTTTCCAGCGTCTGTCAGCCTTGAATCCCTTGGTTTGTATCTTCTTTCCAAGCGTTTTAAATATTTCTCCTCTAGTCAAGTCTGTGGGACTTAAATTTGGTTCTTTCAGTTTTACACAATTCTCCTTTTGAGAGTATTCCTGATACCCCCTTATGACATTTGTCACAGAAGGTAACTTAGAGAGTTTCGGAATAGCTGCCTTTTGTTGTATACCTCCTTTCTTTATTTTACATAAAGATGAAGTAGTTCTTTGTCCTAGACATTTATTTGAAAGACACAGCACCTTCCCTTCTTTGGTTTTTTTTTTGTGCCTTAGTTACTGCTCTGTGACCAACTGAGCTGCTTTAGATGGGGGTGTGGCCACCATCAGGAGCTGCACCCAGTACCTAGCATCCTACTCCTACAAGTGGCGGTATAATCCATCGGTACACAGATTAAGATCTCCGCTGTGTCCTTCAATGAACACAGGGAAAAGCATTTTACGGTGAGTACTAAAAAATTCTATCATCTTTTCCTAAGTATGACTCCCAAATGAAACCTTTCCTGTGAGAAACACAGAGGCAGCCAGTGCTAACTTCTCACTTCTAACTCTTGCTTGGATGCCTCTTGTTTTGATACTTTAATTCAAACCAGAAAACATATACATGTAAACACGTATGACACTTCCTGAAATGTAAACTTGTTTCAGGTCAGTGACTCATTAAAATGTTCAAGTCAGCTAGCCAGAGCAGCCAGGAAATTAGCATTTTCAGAAGGTCTTCAAAAATAGCAGCCACCAGGTTTCTCTTTGGAAAGGTTTACTTTAAAACACTAGTAGAGCTAAATATTGTGATCTGATAACGGTATGAGGTTTATACATGTAAAGTGAGTGTCCAGTGGATGAATGCTGGGAGTACTTACAACAGTTACTTTTTTATAAATATTATTATCATGATTTAAATCCTATTTTTTTTTAAATCTGCTCCAGCAACCCCTGGCAATTTTATCATTTGTAGCTTTAGCCTGTAGCCGTCACTTTTTCTTGACATCTTGGTCTGTAAACGTGGAGAAAATAAAAATAAAAGAATGTGGACTAAAAGTGCAATTTAGATGCTGCTTACTTCAAATACATGTATTAACCCTTTATCATTATCAGAATACATGTTGTGGTCCATTAAGAACTAGCACTGTATACCTTGCACTCTATTATAAAGAAAGGCCAGTCATTAGGTGTTGGCAGGTTGCTTTCCATTGTGCGTGACAACATGATTAGGTGTAACTAAGAAGCTTAATACCTTGGGAGCAGATTCTTTAATCCCCCCTTCTCTAACTCTAACCCCTGCTGCCATACTCTGTTATCACTAAAAGATTTATGTGCTAAGTAGAACATTTCTGTAGCGCAATCAGCTTCTAACTGCAGTAAAGAGTTAAAATGAATAAAAAACATAGGTTGTTTGTTAAGGAGAACTTGTTATTACACTTGATATATGTAACCCATAAGTGGTAATTTTGGTACATAGAGTTTAGATAGACTGTCCACCCCGACTATAATCATTTCAATATCTGTCTTTTGTAATGCCACTAACCCCTACTGCCCATCATTACCTTTGCTTGTCTTGCCCATCATTTCTGTATACCTATTATGGAATGTTCATCGTTACCTGTGATACCAAAATAGATGTCACCTTTACCTGTGATACTACTGTAGATGTCACCCTTACCTGTGATACTACTGTAGATGTCACCCTTACCTGTGATACTACTGTAGATGTCACCCTTACCTGTGATACTACTGTAGATGTCACCCTTACCTGTGATACTACTGTAGATGTCACCCTTACCTGTGATACTAATGTAGATGTCATCCTTACCTGTGATACTAATGTAGATGTCACCCTCACCTCTGATAATATTATTGATGTCAACCTTAACTGTGATACTAATGTAGATATCACCCTTACATGTGATATTAATCTAGATGTCACCCTCACCTCTGATAATATTAATGATGTCAACCTTACCTGTGATACTAATGTAGATGTCACCCTCACCTCTGATAATATTAATGATGTCAACCTTACCTGTGATACTAATGTAGATATCACTCTTACCTGTGATACTAATGTAGATATCACCCTTACCTGTGATATACTAATGTAGATATCACTCTTACCTGTGATACTAATGTAGATATCACCCTTACCTGTGATACTAATGTAGATATCACCCTTACCTGTGATACTAATGTAGATGTCACCCGTATCTGTAATAATAATGATGTCACCCTTACCTGTGATACCAATGTAGATGTCACCCTTACCTGTGATAATAATAAAGATGTCACCCTTACCTGTGGTACTACTGTAGATGTCACTCTTACCTGCGATAATAATAAAGATGTCACCGTTACCTGTGATACTACTGTAGATGTCATTCTTACCTATGATAATATTACAGATGTCACCCATACATGTGACTATATTACAGATGTAATTCTTACCTTTGATAAGAATATAGATGTTGTCCTTACCTGTGATGCTGATGTACATGTCATCCTCCAGGAATTGCACTTCTTCCATCTCCTGGTCCTCTTCTTCCCATAGCACATCCCTGGCTTTCTTCCTCCAGCCCAGGTCCCTCTTCTTGCTCCCTGCTGCGCTCTTCTCTGTCCTCCTCTTCATGATCCCCTGCAGAGCTTGCACATAACTGTCAGTCAGCAGAACAGTGTATGGAGCAGCACTTTTGCAGGCTTGCTGTGACAGCAGTGCAGGGACAGTGCGCCCGCTGTGCTCGCCTTCTTGTTGAATTGAATATCCAGGGCAGAGTCTAGGAACTATTAGCATGCACAGTGCAGTTGCTCATGCTGGTGACAGAGTCGTCTCCCTGCAGCTGCGCTGTGCTCCCTCCTCCCCTTGCTGTTGTTTTGCTGAGGTTGCTGTAGAAAGCAGACCTCCGAGCAGCAGCATGCCGCTCACACGCCCCTCACTGGCCCCGGCCCGCTGTGCTGTACAGGGAGGGAGCACATCAACCAGGGCCAGAGTGGGCGGGCACCGAGGAGACCTGTGCCGAGCTGATTGGCGGCGTCCCGATGACGTCACCAGCAGCGTGTCACTTTGTTGTTCATGTCATGGCAATGTGAACTCCGTCTGCAGAGAGCTCTACTGTGTTCATCTGCGTGGTCACTATGGAAGTGATCGAGGCTTGTCCTCCGAAAATAGAATCATTCCAGATCTTAGATGTTGTCACAATGCTTATAGGCTTCAGGTGTTTGTTCTGCAGGGGGATTTAAAGATGTCTTTTTTTAAAAGACGCTGAACTTTTTGTAGTTTGTAATGTCATATACTGTATGTATTGTGCAGAGGTACAATGTATTTATATCATAGTATTCAGTCTCTGAATTCCTTTTTTATATTATTTATATTTACATGCAGATCAAGGTGTCTTAAGAAATGTTACAGTAGGTTGGGACAATCCATAGCACTGCCAGGGGGAAACTACTACTGTAACATATGAAGGGACACCTAATATGTTTGATGAAGTAGGTGTTTATTTATGTGCATGCATCCTTATTGTGTGTATTGTGAACTGGTCCTCAAACTGGAGCCCTTTGCTTGCCTCTCACTGACAGCAATGATGGAGCCCTATTCCATCCACGGACACAAATGATGGAGCCCAATTCCTTCCACGGATACCAACAACGGACCCCAATTCCTTCCACTGACAATGGGGCCCTATTTCTTTCACTGACACCAACAATGGGGCCCAATTCCTTCCACTGACAACGGGGCCCTATTTCTTCCAATGATGGGGCCCTATTCTTTCCTCTGATATCAACAATGGAGCCCAATTCCTGATATTGACAACGGGGCCCTATTCCTTCCACGGATACCAATGATGGGGCCCTATTCCTTCCACTGACACCAACAACGGGGCCCTATTCCTTCCACTGATGACAATGATGGGGCCCTATTCCTTCCACTGACACCTATGATGGGTTACTATTCCTTCCCTTGACTCCAATGATGGAGCCCTAATTCTTCCATTGACACCAATGATGAGGCGGTATTCCTTCCATTGACACCAATGTTGGGGCCCTAATTTTTCCATATACACCAATGATGGGGCCCTATTCCTTCCATTGACACCAATGATGGGGCACTATTCCTTTCAGTAATACATGTAATCAAGAACCAGCTGCACTCCTTACCGGAATAGTAGTAAACCTGCCAAGCAGGTGGGTGCTTGTAGTGACCACGGACGGCCCCGTGAACAATGCAGATCTAGAAAGGATTGTCACCAGCACACCAAAAGATTTGAAGCAAAAAGTCCTTTATTGACAAATCGCCATCCAATACTTCAAAACTTTTGGTGTGCTGGTGACAATCCTTTCTAGATCTATTCCTTTCAGTGACACCAATGATGGAGCCCTATTCCTTACATTGACACCAATGATGGGGCCTATTCCTTTCACTGACACCAACAACAGGGCCCTATTCCTTCCACTGATGCCAATGATGGGGCCCTATTCCTTCCACTGACACCAATGATGGGGCCCTATTCCTTCCATTGACACCAAGGATGGGGCCCTATTCCTTCCACTGATGCCAATGATGGGGCCCTATTCCTTCCACTGACACTAATGATGGGGCCCTATTCCTTCCATTGACACCAATGATGGGGCACTATTCCTTCCACTGACACCAATAATGGGGTTGTATTCCCTCCACTGACATCAATAATGGGGCCCTATTCTTTCCGCTGTCACTGATAATGGGGCCCTATTCCTTCCACTGTCACTGACAATGGGGCCCTATTCTTTCCAATGACACTGACGATGGGACCCTATTCCTTCCACTGAAGCAAACAATGGGGCACAATTCCTACTACTGGCACCAGTAATGGGGTACTATTGCACTTCTCACTGATACCAACATTGGGGCACTATTCCTCCCACTGACACCAATGATGGGGTACTTTTCCTCCTCACTGATACCGAGAAAGGGGCACTATTCCTTCCACTGACACCAATGATAGGGCAATATTCCTCCTTCCACTGACACTAGAAACAGAGTACTTTTCCTCCTTTCACTGACACCAACGATGGGGAACAATTCCTTCCACTGACACCAATAATGGGGCCCTATTGCTTCCATAGACACCAATGATAGGGCAATATTCCTCCTCCCACTGACACCAACAATGGGGTAATTCTCCTCCTGCCACTGACGCCAACAATGGGGCACTGTTTCTTCCATTAATACCAAGGATGGGACATTATTTCTCCTCCCACTGACCATGGGAGCTGTGTCTTTTTTACTTTTACTTAAAGTGTCTCTATAATTTGTTTTTTTCTAGTTAACAATAATGTATTATACAACAGTATCATTCTTCAAAAAAAGCTGCAGTTTGTCATTAAAAAGCAGTGAAGTGACTTTACCTAGACTGAGATTGTATCATTAGTCTGCTGCAGACAGGGGCAAACATTTTTTCCAGTCTCCTTTCCCCCAGTGATCAGACTTAATTTTTGTGACTTGTAGCAAATCACAAGGTGAGAGACTACAAGGGCTGATCTGGGTCAGGCATTTGTGAACGCAGCCAAGAAATGCACAGACACCAGTATTTACATGTTTGTTTCCTCTCTGGACTAGAACCTCAGTCCAAGTAGATGTTGACCCTGGATGATGCCTGAACAAAGATGGTGCCATATTCTGGAGAGAAAAGCAGATAAAGGGATCATCTAAGGGAGTTCTGTGATCTCTGAGAGGTAATAAATACGTAGCAGTGTTACACTTACATAAACATTACTTAGCGTGAATGCACTTAACATGAAAAAATATATCTGATGCTAAGTGCACTTTAACCACTTCAGGGCCACCGGACGTACTTATATGTCCTCATCAGGAAGTAATTGTACCAAGATCATGGTGCTGCTGCGTAATCTTGGTATCATCTTTTTCAGCAGGAGATGTTTGCCAATTACAAATGTTCTGAGCGGCTTCACTCTCTCAGCCTGCTAATGTGCTGCCCCCCGCCATGGTTTTTGGGGTCCCTGCTTTTCTGGGGGGCCCAGGACCACAGCAAACAGTGTCAGGATGGAGAGCGGGGGCAGAACGTGCAACATCTATTTTCCAATCTGCTGTGTGATCAGTGAAGCTCGATCACCTGTATTGGAGGGCAGGAGGGACATTAGGGGCAGTGGCGTCACAAGGGGGGTGCGGCCCACACCCGGGTGCCACCATTGGAGGGGTGACACCAAAATGACTGACAGTCATTTTGGTGTCACCCCCTTTGAAAAGTCGGGCACTCGGTCACGGACCGAGAGCCCCACAGTGTCAGGAGAGAGGAAGGGACCCGGCTGCATACCTCATCCCGCCGGGTGAACGTCCCCTCCTCTCTCTGCCGTCATCCATCACCAAGATGGCCATATTTTTACAACGGCCGGCCGGGAAGCGGTTAAAGTAATTTTCTATCCAAAAATTCAGTGTGCAAAAATCTAAAAAATGCCCTGGTACTGAGGAGGATAATAAAGTTGTTGGGTCTTGTTTATCAAATAACTGGCTGTATTGCCCCACAGGAGACAATCAGATTGAAATGCACCCTCTATAAATGTAAGCTTCCAGAGCTGGTCGGTTTTAATGAAGTCATTTGGATAGATTACTCATCAGACACTTCTATAATAGTGGTCCAATCTCTTTTCTAATCATGTTCTAATTATTTTCTGGCAAGTGCAGGTTTCTTAGCATGGATTACATTTTCTTGTGATTTTGTGTCGTGGACAATGTCAAAGCTTGCCGAGAGACTCTGGTTGTAACCAACTGATCTAGTGACACTGATTCAAAATAAGAGTTTTAAGTCTGTAAAGCAGCTATATGAATTAAGCTGTATATGTAGCTTCAAAGCGCCGTCACTTATCTTGATTACTAGTGCAGCCATTATTGCCAAACTATGAGCATTTTCTAGGGCAATATTTATTTTAAAAAAAAGAAGATAATTCTCATCTGTGTATTTACAACAGTGAATAGCATACATACCGTATATACTCGAGTATAAGCCGTCCCGAATATAAGCCGAGGTACCTAATTTTAGCCAAAAAAACTGGGAAAAAGTATTGACCCGAATATAAGCCGAGGGTGGGAAATGAGGCAGCTACTGGTAGATAGATACCAATAAAATTACATTAATATTTATTTAAAAGAAAAATAACCTAGCTCTGTAAGTGGAAAAGGGGGTACAGGGCTACATATCATGTACTACGGATCATTTAACCCATTCATATTAGCAGAGGATAATTGTAAATCTATTGTTCAGTGCACTCTATATGTAGTATATAGTACATGTACATATAGAGTGCCTGCAACAATACATTTACAATGATCCTCTGCTAACATGAATGGGTTAAATGATCCATAGTACAGGGCTACATACAGATCATTTAATACATTCATGTTAGTATAATTGTAAATGTATTGTCTGCACTGTATTAGCAGTATATACTCTATGCCAGATGACTCACTTTTCACCCAAAAAAATGGGCTGAAAATCTCGGCTTATACTCGAGTATATACGGTAGACTGAAGAAAAAGACAACTAATGTGGGGAATCATAAACCCATTCTCTCTCTCACAAATCTAGTTTGCATGTCTGTTTAATGTCTTTCTTTTTTAATAGTTTTCTGTATATATGAATATGAAACTTCTATCCAGTGCAGTATTGTGATATACAGCAAAAACAATTTGACAAAATAATTGATGTCACACCTTTGCATTTCCTTTTAAAGTATATTGGTATACCCACTAGGTCAGGTCTGTACTGTCAGAAATTAGACATGTGCGATTCGTTTCTGATAAATGTGTTTTTCGGATGAATATTCGTTATTCGGAGATTTGGATGTATCTGAATTTCCGAATAACAGAAATGACGAATGACCCGAATTTCCGAACAAACGAAATTTCGGATGAAATTCGTTAGCAGTAGTCTGTGCGAATTTTGGTTTGTGGACGAATTTTCGTTGCAGCAAAGTGACATTAAAAGAAAAAAATATATAATTATAATTTTTTTTTTTTTTACAGTCTGCAGAAGAGAAAAAAAAAAGAGTGTGGTTCCCCCCAAATTGATACTAGACCCTTTAGGTCTGGTAGGAATGTTAGGAGGGACCCCCCCAAGAAAAACAAAATGCGTAGAGTTCCCACTAAATGTTTTACCAGACCCTGGATCCGAGCACAGGCCCGGCAGGGCAGGAAAGGGGGGGGGGGGGGCGAATCGAGCACCTTCACCATCCCTGCGCCTTACCAAGTCACGTACCCTTGGCATTGGGAGGGTGTCTTTCCCGCAACCCTTTTAAATACAGATGTCATCAGCACACCAGCACGAAGTCAAACAGGAGTGGCAGTATACGTCAAAAACCTGTAAGGGCCAAGAGGGTGGAGAGAAAACACCAGAAAAGTGCTAAGTGCAAGATCAGATAATCAAATGTATAAAAATTGTACGAAGAAGTACAAGGTTAACCCAGAGCTGCCATATTGAATCAATAAGACCCACTGGGGTACCACATCACATTACCCAAAGGAGTCCAACAAGCAGAAGACCAAAAACCATTAACTCTTATCGAGAAAACATGTCAATCCTAAATTGGTGTTGAGACCCCTGGCATTTAGGGTGTCAAGTGTATAAATCCAGTACGCCTCCCTACATAAGAGGTGTCTGGATCTATCACCACCTCTCGGTTGTATGCATACGTGCTCAATAACCATTCCCCTGAGCTCCTGCGTTTGGTGTTTATGCATTGCAAAATGGATTGCAACAGGCCTGTTAATATCCAATTTCTTCACCTTTACTAAGTTTATTGATGGCTATCCGTATATCACTGCGGTGTTTTTTGGAAACGCCTCTTAAAATGTCCAATAGTCTTGCCCACATACACCAACGCACATGGACATTTGAGCAAGTAAACGCAGAACTCAGTATCACAGGTTAGAAACCCACATATAGCATACTTCTTACCGTTATAGGGATCCCGTTATAGGGATGAGTAAAAGAATCTCTTCAAATCATTGCATTGCACATATTGCAGTGATAGCACCTATATCAGCCAGTTTTGTCAGAGAATGAAAAGGGCGTTTTTGAATATTTAGGCCTGGGATAAGCCTGTACAAGCAAGTCCCTGAGTGTTTTGTTGCGTTTGTAAACATGTAGAGGTTTACTTTTAATTACTGGTGTCAGTGCTCTATCGGCCTGTAAGATATCCAGGTTGTCAGTGGAGACCCTGTGTATAATCTTGCAAGATGATGAAAACGTTTGTATAAATGGAATCCTATCTTGGCTATCACGGGAGACAGATGTCCCACCGAATCTCTCATAAGCCTTTGCCAAAGCACCGTCAAGAATCATAGTAGGATAACCCCCCTGGAGGAATTTATCATAGATGTTGTCAATCTGTGTGTTACGTGTGGTAGTGTCAAAACATACTCGTAGTACCAGTCAACTTTTTGGGATTTCCGGTAAGGCGTGCTACAAGATCTATGAACATTTTGCCACAACCCTGACCCGGTGGTTGTGGGGGTCTGCGGGCAGGGGGGCTTATTTGCATCGGGATACCCTTCAATTAAGGGGGCACCTTGTGAGTGTGAGCAATAATTTTAGAGCCATCAATCACTCGCAGAAAGCTTCGGCCACACAGTGTGGTTATGGCTTCCTGACAGACTGCAACTGATTGGAATGAAAGAGACTAAAGATGACCATACACTTGATCAACTGTCCTAAATTTGCACGGTGGGTGCCGCTGTGTGTAACCTTTTGGACAGCACCCCTTTATCATCTGATCGATGGAGCCAGTTGGAAAATCTTCGAACGGACAGAGCCAGCAGCCAATGAGTAGCCGCTGTCAGAATACAAAGACAGCTGGAGATTCCTTGATCAACACTAGTAAGCAAAGAGAACAAAGAAAATATTACAGTGTATGGGCAGAATAAGATAAGTATTTGTTTGCATAATGCACTATTTTCCTGATATTACATTCGATGTGCCAAAAAAAAAATTCTAACAATTTGTTTTTGCCCTATTTTGCACAGAACAAATTTGGCCAATGTTCAAATTATTTCGCAAATTTAGTTTTCGAAAGTGCAACTCATTGGCTGCCAGCTAAGTAACAAAGACATACTAGTAATCAGAGGTATATTGAGAGGATGTTTTCCTGGCTAAATATAAAAGGTAATACTAGGCAAAATACTGTATCTGCTATAAGGCAAGACCTAATAGGGGTCTATTTATAAACAATTTGCAGAGACATGCAAATCTTTATGAATGTACTTAGTAGGGATGTCCAGATACCAGTACCTATACTTGGCATTTTCATGAGAACTACCAGGGTTGCAGAGGTTGCAGCTGGGACCTAGCTCTGGCACTCCACCACTGTCCGGCAATCATTAGTCTGTATTGGTTTAGAAAAACTGTCACATGACAATAAACAAAAATGTATCAGTACTTGTATCTGTGAGTACTTGGGCAAGTATCAGTACTTGTACTTGAAAAATGGTATTGGTAAATCCCTTATATTTATTTATAAAAACAAAATTGTACATTAAAACAGAGATGTTCAAATCCCAGGAGCTCCGTGTGCTCCTTACAAATGACAGCTGCCTCCTAATTTTTTTATTTTTCTCTAGTCTAGTCTTGGAGCTGGAAAATTAATTGTACTTGTACTTGTTCCAAGTACAGTACTTGGTATCTGAACGTTCATAGTTCTTAGTATATTTTTCAAATGTAATGTACTATCAGGTACATACCGCATTACGCCACTAAATAGAGCTGAGTCATCTAGTGGCCACACTATGGTATTGTATTACATATGACCTTTTTGCCTATATTTGCGCAGAATGAATTTAGAAGAGATTAGCAGAGCGAACGGTTCTGTGAATTGTTTATAAATAGACCCCTGGGTCTTGCCTAAACTAGCTGACAGATTCACTGTGAGTATTTATAAGCAATAAAGGAGTTTAGAAAATGGGAACTGGCCTAGGTTGTTACACCTCTGCATGTTCAAATTTAGTATTGGGATACTGTGGCTTTATGTGTGCTTCTGATTTGTGCAGCCCATAACATGTCATTTTATTAATACCAAAATAAGAACAACAGAGTTTATAACTGTATAAAACATAAATTTTATATAAAAAAGACAAGAATAATTTAGTAAACATGTAAATAATAATATTATTAGAAAAATATGGCTTCTGGATTGTTGAGGGACTTAGGTCTTTTTGTGAAGCTTATACTTCCAAAAGCGGCCGTTGATTACCAAAAGGGATTGTTTGCACTCCTGCATACTGAAGAAGAGAACTAATAGGAACATGGTCGTATCTGTTCATGTCACGATGCAGGAAATGGACCCTGTTACCTGCAACAAAAGATAGTATCAGTGAACAAATATCATCATGAACATTTCTCTAACCAATATTTAGGGGGTTATTCACAAAGGCAGCCGAGTGAATAACCCAGCTGAAGTGAAGTGAGGCGAACGACGAGCTATTCACTCTGGCTCAGTACTGCTGATTTCAGTCGTACATCGGCTGCCTTCGAATGCCTTGGGTCAGCCGAACCTGCTCTGCATGCTCAACTGAGCCGAAGTGCAGACGGACTTCAACTCAGCTGATCCAACATTTGGATCTGCTGAGCCGAAGCTCCGGCAGCTCACTCGCCGTTCGCCCCTATTCTCATAGGGGCTGAAGGGCATTGAGTGAATAACCGAATGCCGCCGAGCGGCATTCGGCTCGGCTATTGTGCTCAGTAACTCCGTGGTACAGAGCAGAATTTAAAATATGTGAAAAGAAAGGGAAAAAAAAGTTTAAAAAAATGTAAACAACAAGTAGTGAAACGAATGGGCGGCCTTTGGCAGGCTGTTCTCCCCGCTTCAGCTTTCACTATGGCTTAGTCGAGCCAAAGCATATGCCTTCGGCTTGGCTGAGCCGCTCGGCCGCCTTCGGCTGCTGTACGGACTATTGTGAATAGCCCATATAGCAGCCCTTTGGTTCAACTGACAGAGACCCGAAGGATCAGCTGAAGCTACGGCTAGATCCTTCGGCTCTTTAGTGAATAACCCTGTTAGTTTGTTATACCTAAACACAAGAAGTTGGAAAAGCTCTTCCAAGCATATTCACACCAGTGAGGAGGATGTCTTTGTATCCAGTGTGCCATCCAATGTTAGTGAAACAGCTCCAAGGCTGCCACATTGCTAGGATTTCCTCTGCCTTTCCTGGCACTATGCAGTTGTAGGGCTGCAAGGGCTATAGTTATGCCACTGATGCAAAGGGTTGTCTGATGTTCTGTATCCTTCTGCAACTTTCCACTGAATGGTACAGTTGTCCATTAAGCTGGGTACTCCCACACAGTGGTGTATTCTGGTTTGGGTACGCCTTAGGCAAGGCAAAACTCGGGCTTCCCCCCACACAATGTCCCCCGCCCCTTCCTGTTTAATCCTTTTTGCATAACCTGTCAGTCGCTGGATGCAGTGCACACGCTGTATCCAGCTTTTGACATGTTCCGCTATTAGCGTAGCAGGAAAGCTGTGGTCTCAGGGGGGCTGTGCAAGATCTGTGGTGAGCTCTGCGAGGTCTATGGTGGGCAGAGCCAACCACAGATCCTGCACAGCCCCCCTGAGACTCTGCAGAGCCCCCTCCGATCCTGCACAGCCCCCCTGAGGCCCTGCAGTCTGCAGGGTCTCAGGGGGGCTGTGCAGGATCTGTAATGGGCCCTGCCCACCATAGACCCCGCAGAGCCCACCACAGTTCCTGCAAAGCCCCCCATAGATCCTGCACAGAGTCCTGCAAAGCCCCCCACAGATCCTGCAGAGCCCCCCTGAGACCCTGCAGGATCTCCGGGGCTGCTTTGCAGGCTGTGGAACCCCATATGGATCCTGCAAAGCCCACCAAAGATCCTGCAAAGCCCCCCCTGAGACCCGGCAATGCCCCCCACAGATCCTGCAGAGACCCCCCTGAGACCCTGCAGTCTGCCGGATCTAAGGGGGGCTGTCCACAATCTGTGGTGAGCTTTGCAGGCTGCAGAGCCCCCTACGGATCCTGCAAAGCCAACCACAGATCCTGAAAAGCCCCGTTGAGACCCGCAATGCCCCCCACAGATTCTGTAGAGATCCCCTGAGACCCTGCAGTCTGCCGGATATAAGATCCAAACAGCGACTCAGAGACATTAGCTATCCTAGAAGATTTAGCTGACCCCTCACATCCACCCATGTTTGAACCAGGGGATTGGTCCAACCCTAGTATCATTCACAGTTCCCTACGCCCCCCCTCCAAATTTTACCCCCTTAAATCTAAGGGTTGCCATATAGAAACCTTTTATCAAGCCACATATGCCGAATTCACCAAACTCTGCACCTCACCCCATGGAAACCCACTTTCCATCAAACAGAAAAAAGTCTGATCAGTCCCCCTGGGGCATACCCGTCTGGATAAATTCTCTGAGATTAGCGATTGAGAAGTACACCGCCTCTGCCTCCCCATCACCTTCAATCAATAGAACTACACACAAAAAGACTCTCTTAACAAAGATTCGCAGTCAGGATTTTCCTGAAGAAGTGGCACCATCTGTCCTTACTCCTCATCGATGACCTCGCAACACCCCTCACTCAAGAGTACGTTTCTACATTTTTTTCTTTGATGATTTTTTTTTTTTTCTTTGATTTATTTCACACCGTATCCTCACCGTCGCAATTTATATTCATGTTCCCTGGGGATCATCTGAACAAATTGGATCGACCGCCGAACATATCACTCGGCCACTTATGCACAGCCCACCACAAATCTATGCCCTGCCAGCACAGTCGTCCTCCTACCTGGCACGGGAAACCCAGCCTCCTCTGCTGCCTCGGCGCCCAATAGTCAGAGCTTCGCTGCCTGGCTGGAGACTCAGTGACGCCTCCCGCCTCCTCCATCGCTGTCTCTGCCCGCCTCCTCTGTTGCAGTCTTCGGCCCCCCCGCCTCCTCCGTTGCGTTGTCACTCCGCCTCTTTCATCTCCGTCCCATCTCCTCTGTCACCGCCCCCTGCCTGCAGCCGATACATCCTCATCTCCTCCTGATCCCCAGCCCGCCGCTTCTTCCCCGTTCTAATTAGGCAGCTAGGATGACGGTTTTTGTGCAGCTCGCCTGACTAAATGTTTTGGGGGGCGGCATTTTTGCCGCCCCCTGGAATCTGCCGCCCCAGGCAAACGCCTTGTTTACTCCCCTGCTGATACTCCCCTGCTCCCAGACAGTAGGTGCAGACTGTGTAGCCCAACAGCCAACTAATAGCTTACTGAATGACTTTGAGTATCAAACAAATTAGATGTTGTATAGGTTTAAAGGGATGCCAAGGATAGACCTGGGTGGTGGTGGTGGAAAGTAAACTCCTTGTGGCGCCTGGTATTACCTGTAGGGGTATTACTTTAAGTAGGAGTGTCCCTCATTTATTGTGTGTCTGTTAGATACAGAAAGTCTGTAGCAAGCATGACATTTTGGTCCTAAGTTCCTCAGCTCAAGTTATTAATTGCTTCTGTCAGCTATTATTACATTCACAGTAGCCTGTGTGACAAGAGTTAATAACGGTGTTATGAATATTTATCCTTTTTACAAAGGCCCCTTTCACATGGGAGGCATCCATTCTGAGCAGCAGGGGATCCGTGCACAGATCTGTGCACACAGGAAGTGTGCACAGGACATTGATGTAATTTAATTATTTAAATTAGCAGCATTGTAAAGCAACACATTTAATACAAATTAAACACTGAATAGATTTAATGGAAACATTACACACTTGACAATCAACCGGAGTTGACTTAACATGTCTACATTGGTTATATATTTGTTGACATACCTGGACCCACTATCAATGCTCCACCCTGTTGTGCTGGGTCACCTTGAAAATCAAATGCGGGACTTGCCATTGCTCTCCATATACTTTTAATACTCCCAGTGATGATGTTTGACTTCACATGGGGGCTTCCAGCTAGAGTATTATAAAACCATGTAAGAAGATTCCAAAGCAGGGGAAATACTGCACAATTTATATCTTATCAGAACACATTACAAAAACAAAATACAACAAAAAAACCTGTTATTTTTGGATTATATGCCACTGGTTTTCAACTTTACTAAAAAAAAAATTATAATAATTGAGTCCTAGTTGCAACATTGCTATAGCAGCAGGAAGCGGGGGGTAGGCAAAGGCTCTTAAGTTTTTTTTTTTTTTTTTTTGTTTTAACCCCATGGGGGGGTTTTATATTTGCTTCATGTTCCAGTTACTAGTAAATGTGTTCTATAATTGAGTCCTAGTTGCAACATTGCTATAGCAGCAGGAAGCGGGGGGTAGGCAAAGGCTCTTAAGTTTTTTTTTTTTTTTGCTGCTTGTAACCCCATGGGGAGATTTATATTTGCTTCATGTTCCAGTTACTAGTAAATGTGTTAAAATCTTTTAAAATAGACACTGGTAATAAAAACGTAAAAGAATTTCTATTTCCAGCTTAATCTGCACAGACCAAGAGTTAATGAGAGCCGATAATCCATTACATTTTTCTTCTTTATATCTTCCAATGTGGCCATATATGAGGGGAACCCATTAACATTTAAATCACAACGAATGTATTCCTAATTGTTAACACCTAAAAGTGTAGGAACATTAGATAAGGAAAACTAGTGCTAAAATAAAAAATATCACAATTTCCCTGGCTTACCGAAAAGAGCATTACCTGCTGAAGTCGAGGTTTCCCCCCTTTTTAATCCCAGCTTGCTATATACTTCTCTATCATTATCAACATATATCTCATGAGGATATCCTGTTATAGAGCAAAATTTCTGAAAAAGAAAATAACAAAACACAAAACAAAACAGAGTTTATAGACTGGCTTCATGTACATAGTAGGAGTTACATGGGTTTGGGTGCATAGTAGGGGTTGAATGTTTTCGGGGCATAATGGGGGTTGGATGGTTCTGGGTGCATTGTAGAGATTGAATAATTTTAGATGCATATGTTACAGGATTCAGTGCATAACAGGGGTTGGATGGTTTCGGGTACATAGCAGGGGTTGGATGGTTTTGGTGCATAGTAGGGATTGAATGGTTTCAGGTGCATAGCAGGGGTTGGATGGTTTTAGGTGCATAGCAGGGGTTGGATGGTTTCGGGTGCATAGCAGGGGTTGGATGGTTTCGGGCGCAAAGTAGGGGTTGGATGGGGAATTTCTTTTTTTGCTCTTGTTTTTAGTTTGTACACCAGAAAGGGAAACATGTTTTCTGTGATTATAAATGAGTGAGGTTTAACATATTAAAAGGAATTACCAAAGACCGGTGTGGCAATAATGGTTAATACATCTTCCCCAATAATGTTGTGGAAGCCAAGCATATCATGTGCATAATCTGTTTTAAAATGTATACAGCTAACTGAGGCACAAATCCCACCAGCTGTTTAATGCTGCAACAGAAGAGAGTGCACCGCGCTGAGATAGAACTAGGAAGTGAGCTCACTCCAATTACGCTTGTGTCTAGCATCCAACGGCTAGATCATCTTATCAACAGGGTGGGACACATCAAACTGAGAGAGTTATTCAGCATGGCTTCTGGAGGGGCGCAAATGGCTTACAGGCATTGCATTTACATCATATACATTTTTTTAAGATGTACAGTTTTTACTACCGTACCGACTGGGGGCCCTTAATTGCACAGGCAGTTTTCTTGCTGAGGTTAAAGGAGAACCATAGTTCTCCTTAGGGTAACGGGAGGACACAAACTAGCATCCTCCCGTCACCCTTAGCTCAGTATACCACGAGCTAGAGCTCGCCGTATACTGAGACGCCACAGTATACCGCGAGCTAAAGCGGATCCCGACAATTATGTCGGGACCCGCCCAGCTGTGTGAGTGACAGCTGGCTCTGCCTATCTAGAGGCAGAGCCAGCTGTATCCGCCCCCTCCCCTGTCCGATCCGCCAGTCAGCGCTGGCGGATGGGAGCGGGGAGGGGGGAATCCAGCCCCTCCCCTGTCACGGCAGAGAGCCGTGACAGGATCGAGAGGTGAGTGAACGCCGGTATGTGTTCGCTCACCTCCCGATCTACTGAGCCGACCTGTGACAGTCTCATTGTCACAGGTCGGCTAGAACTATAAGGTGAGTGAAAAGCACTCACCTCATAGTTCACCTTTAATCAAAGGTGAACTCAGCTGTTATGAACTAGGTTTCTTTTGCCTCCTTTCAATATGCAAACTGAAATCTCCCAGTTAAATAACAAAGTGCACAGATAGACAACCAAGAACACTTCCTTCAATTTAATTTTTCAATCTCTGACCTATACCATACAACATTTATTTCCATGGTTTGGTGGTATGCATATTACTACACCTATCCAACAGTTAACACAAAAATACCTCTGACCTGGTAAGCTTTCCTAAGCAGTGCAAAGCTATTGTTTTCTTACAGCTGGCATCCACAACTGTCAGAATACTTGAACAGTGACTGCAACTGATTGACTTCAGTCACTATTTGGTTTACAATTTTTGGCCCGGCTCCTTCGACAAAAATTGATTGAAAATGTGTCTTTTGTCAAACAGAGTGGTGCTAGCAGGGCCATGTGTTACTCGACTTGGCCAACATTCGCTCTGTGTATGGCTAGGGAGACCCCACATGGGGATAGACTGTGCAGGTGGGGCACAGGGAAGGAAGATTTAAAATGGAGTCCTGTGGAGCACGGCCATCCGTTTCAGGTAAGTATACATCTAAGGCAGGGGAAGAGGATTCATTCAGATCAAGGAGAAGAGGCCAAAAGGACAACTATAGTCTAAAATTACAGACATCCTTTAACAAATGTTTAAAAAATCTATAGATTTTTGATTTAAGGGCAGTAGCATCCTCGT
>NW_017306465.1:248661-253475 GCF_000935625.1 Nanorana parkeri | reverse complement strand
AAAAAAAAAAACAAAAAAATAAACCAAACTACAGTATATTAGGTGACCACAATGGAAATGTATTCTTTGCTAGTCTGTAGTGAGAAGTGAAAAGACCCATTTACCACTCACTATAAAAAGAAGGATTACAGACAGATAGCCAATTGCAATAAAAAATAATAATACTGTCTATAGCATGCCATCTATCAATCTATCTATCAATTCATCATATGAATACATATATAAAATATGATATAGAATGTTACCTGTATATGAAGATATGAGGATTGACCAATAACAATAAGTCTGACATCTGCCTTCTAAACAAACAAGAGAAATATGTTAGAAGTACACAATAAGACCATGCAGAATAATAATCATAGATGAATCATGGATGAAGTACAGTAGCAAGCAATTTAATCAGATTCCATCTTTGTTCTCTTTAAACCAGAAAGATTTTTTTCTGATTCTTTGCCATAGATTTCTCTATTTTGTCCCATTAAGTTAGGTCACAACTGATTAAGATACTGTTACATGTTACAATCACTGTGCTGTGTGTTCACTTTTATCAGCCCTGCAGCTCTGTGTTCAAACACCCAGTGTCACTTCAAACACCCAGTAGGGATGAAGGGATTCTTAAAGATTCATTTACTTCTAATTAACCAGCGGAATCTCTGAAGTGAAAGCAGAGGGTCGTAAATGCATAACCACTTTAGTAAATAATCATCTTCACTAGTCTACACAAAACTGATATCTCAGCCATATGCCTCATTCACACAGATGTGCAGAGCGGTACAGAAACTGGCGCCCGGGAAAAGGATGTTTATGTGTCTGCAATCCGGCCGTCTAATTACAATTGTCCAGACGGCAAGAGGTTAAAGACTACATTTATCTTTGTGACCATATTTCATGTTTCACTCATATTTACACATTCCCCAGCCCCCCACTCTCAAACTGTCCCTCACCCACAAACTGCACCCTCTCTAATTTGAATCAAAGTGTTCTTCTCCCTGCAGGCTCTTGTATTAATCAGAATTTTGCTTAGCCATTCATGGCTCTGTCTGCACAACAGGATCTGTGAATAAAAGACTACAAGTCCCATATGCCACCATGGCAGGGGGCCTTATAGATCTCAATGGAACACAAGTGTGGTAACTTCACCACACTTGTACTACACTTCCTTCAGCTCCAGAACAGAAGGTCTGTTTCTCAGTACAGATTGGGGGCTGGGGGGGAATAGTCTGCAATTGCACCAGTGATCCACTGATCGCGGTTGCAATGCTTTGCAGGCTCCAGTGTAAAAAATGCAAAGCACTTTTTTTAACCACTTGAAGTCCGGGGTGTTAAACCCCCTTCCCATCCAGGCCATTTTTCAGTATTCAGCGCTGTGGTACTTTGACTTACGTTTATTCCGTCATACAACGCTGTACTGAAATGAATTTTATACCATTTTTTGGGGACAGATAGAGCTTTCTTTTGATGGTATTTAATCGCCACTGGGGGTTTTATTTTTTAATATATTAAGGAAAAATTATCAAAAATTTAAAAAATAAAACAGTTTTAATTAAATATGTTACCAATTTTTTGGTAAAATATAAGAGACTGGGTCACGTCAGGTAAAAAGACACCAAACATGTCAAGCCTTAAAATTGCACGTGCGCGCGAAACCTCAAAGAACTACAATACCCAAAATTGGCCATTGGCGACGCTTTAAAAGCTTTTACCGCTCATCAGTTTAGTGTTATCAGTGATTGATGGCCCTAAAATGATTGCTCTCCCTCCGACGTTCACAACGATATGTAAAATGTGTAGCGCAATTGTCGATTTCCTGCGCTGGCGCATCAAACGCGTATTTACGTTTTTTTTTTACTTTTTTTTTTTTACACTTATTGTTATTGCTATTATATAGGGGGATAACAATCCCCCTATATAATAGCAAAGGCACACTGACAGGTCCTCTTTATGGAGACATTAGGGGTCTCTAAGTCCACTAATGTCACCTGGGGACCCCAAAAGAAGCTGATCTGCTTCATCAGCTTCTTCTCTCTGGCTATAGCAGCCAGATGACTGACAGGTGAATGCGGAAGTGATACACATTACTTCAGCATTCACAGCCCGGAGGGAGGTCAGCAAGTAGGAAGATGCTGACCTCCCTCCCATCTTACCTCCTGACACCCTCCCAAGATGGTCCCGGGCCGCAGATGGGGCAGCGGATCCCAGGATTGAAGGTGAGTGAGGAGAGGGGGGCGGCAGCAGCGAAATTCGAGGGGGGAGGGGAGGGCGCACTGCCAGACAGCCCATACATACAATCGGCAGGCTATAGAGCCGCCGATCGTATGTATGTGAAACAGCCGGTAACGGCTGTAAAGAACAGGCCGTTTTTTTCTGCCTGTGCGCACACGTTAGGGGGTGCGCACGACCCGCCATTGCGACTGTGCCGTCCGTCCGTCCGTTTTTTCACAACGGGCGGACGGCAACAGGTTAATCAATGTGGGTTATTCATTTCTTGCAAAAAGAGGATTATGTCTTTAACCACCTTCCATAGCTTCCTAGATGTGGGTAGGCATTTTAAAACATCCTTTGCCCACTTCCGCATGAGTGGGAAACCAACTGTAATTTAAACAGCCGGCGATGCTTGTTTACATACATCGGTTGTATGCTGTCTGCAAGTGTGCGGCCCCCCTTTCCACAGCTGACTCTCCCGGTCTCTGTTGTGTCCCGTGCGGACACAGGACAGGCATGGCGGCTCTGTGAACAGAGATCGGAGGTAGTTCAGCAAACAATCTCCTGCTGATCTCCTCTCCGGGTTTCTGAATGTGGAAGGAAAGTGTATTACATCATTTCCGCCTTCAGCTGTCAATTCTTCTCAGTAGCCGGGGAGAAGCTAGTGAAACATGCGTCGGGTGTGCCTACATGAGAAGACAACGATTGCGCCTTTTGCGCTGCACATGATACATATCACTGCGAACATCGGAGAGTGAGCAATAATTGTAGGGAGCTCAATCACTGATAATACTAAACTGATGAGCGGTAAAAGATTTTAAAATGTTGACTATGGCTATTTTTGCGTTTGGTAGTTTTTTGCAATTTCGCTGGCACACACAATTTTAATTCTTGACATATTTGGTGTCTATTTACCCGACATGACCCTGCCTTTTATATTTTACCAAAAATTGGGTAATAATAAATGCTTCACAACATAACTTAGAGAAAAGTGTTTTTTTTTTCAAAATTTTCGGTACTTTTTTCTTTTTATAGTAAAAAATAAAAACCCCAGTGTTGATTAAATACCACCAAAAGAAAGCTATATCTGTCCCCCCAAAAATGATGGTACAATGTTACATGACTGAATAAATGTCAGTCAAAGTACCTCAGCGCTGAATACTGAAAAATGGTCTGGGCAAGAAGGGGGTTTGTCACCCCGCTCTTCAAATAGTTAACATAATCAGTAAACGCTATCACATGGGAGTGCACATTTTAAATAACAGCAACCTTATTTTTGTTACTATTACTAGTATTAGTAAAATTTCAGCTATACCTGTAGAAAACTTTTGGGGATCTTAGCCAAATCTTCCACGTACTCTTTACAAGTGTAGCACAGGAAATTCTACGGGGACAACAACAGACGGAATGACCGGTCAGTATCCTAGCAACTGTATACACAATTAGTTTGTACAGAACACACACTGTAAACTTTGTAAAACTGAACACAAATTCTAAAGAGATATAAAACAAACAGAGGCAAGTTTTATAACATAACACACACTTGCAGACATACTTATACGTAGCGTGATCAATATACTGTATGTACATGATGTTTACACTGCTACATTTAAGTAACTTTTGGCTCAGGCATAGGGAACAGGGTTAACATTTCAGCAGGGGAATATCACTTACCCTCACGAAGATTATAATTGCCTTCTTATCCCTGTAAAGGTCTCTGAATTCAAAACTTCGACCATTTCTGTCCCTCAGCAGACAACCTGCAGCTAGCTCTAGATCAGGGTGGTAGAGTGAGTTGGAGAGATCAACATTGCTCCCTTCCATATTCCTGCCTATTTGCTGGGTGACCAGGCTGCTTTCTGAAGCCATATTTTGTTCTTTTCCCAATCCGAGACAGAGCAATCCTCCCTCCTAGACACTCAGGGCTGTGGAAACTGACTTGCAGTTATGTGGGTGGAACTTCCATGGGAGCAGTCTGTATACAGTACATGTTAACCCTGTGTCACCCTGACAGGGCTAGTCTACAGTGTATGCTGCCTGCTAACCTAAGGGTTCAATCCAATGTCCATTACTAACAATTCATGAGTATTATAAGCAGAATGGACGCTGCACTTGCTTAAATACGCAAAAAATAAAAAATTGAGCTCTTTAGTGAATTCAATTCACATTTGAATAAGCAGCTACAAAAAACTCCTTGGTCTCTAACATGTTGCTAGTCTGCATTATAGCCTAAATTAGCCTTTCTCAACAGAGTGCTGCAGCACACTGGGGTGCCTTCTGGCTTTGTAAGGGGTGCCTTCACACAATGTCATGCATTTCTATGGTGCAGGCAAGCCGGCCACCAGCACCATGGAAATGCATGATGCTAATCCAGAGTAGACTGCATCCAGGACTGCCACCAGTATTCAGACACTGTGCTGAAGATTATAAGGGAGGATTCTGATGTGAGGGGGGACGGCGCACGGGACAACGACGACGACTGAGGACTCTGATATAAAGGGGGCTCCTGATCTAAAAGAGGGGGACTCTAATGGGAAGGTGAGGTCTTCTCAAGTGAAAGAGGGGCACTCTGATGTGAAAGGGGGGTACTCTGGTGGAAAGGGGGGGGGGGG
>NW_017306465.1:247297-248464 GCF_000935625.1 Nanorana parkeri | reverse complement strand
TAAAAAAACTCCAAGCCTTTTTTTGTTTTTTTGCTGGAGTTGGCCCTGTAGATGTTATTTTTACCATTCTGGCTGATATAATTGTTGCTATAAGGACCTGTCCACATTTAATTAATGGCAATGTCTACATCTCTGCATTTCTAACCGGTGTGTTCTGCAAGAAAGTCTGTGGGGTAATTAATAAAAATATGTGAGGCAAACTTTGTCTCAACTGAAGTGCAGCCAATAAGCTTTTACATTTTCTAAGTTGCTCTTAGTTGTGTGTAAAAAAAATGAAAGATAGAAGCTGATAAGTTACTATGGGCAACCACATAATTTGAACTTGTCTCTGACTCTTTTTATTCGCGGGTGCGCGCAATTTTGAAGCTTGACATGTTCGGTGTCTATTTACCCAACGTGACCCAATCTTTTATATTTTACCATAAAACTGGTTAATAATAAATGTTTCCTAACATGTTAAAAAAAAACTTTTTTTTTTCAAAATTTTCTGTAATGTTTCCCAATTATAATAAAAAATAAAACCCCCAGTGGTGATTAAATACCACCCAAAGAAAGCTCTATCTGTCCCCAAAAAATTGTATAAAATTAATTTCAGTACAGCGTTGCATGACAGAATAAACGTCTATACCCGTAGATCTTAATCATAATCTCTATAATTAAGCGTACGAGTGAAACGCAAGAGAGGTTGTAATGGTTGGGGCTTTGCGGTGCTGATGTTCATATGTTTATGCACATTATATGTGGATTGACTGTGGATTTCAATAAAGCCTAAATTATTGGGACCCTTTGGAGTGCAGTCTGTTCGGATACTGCTATCTCTTAAACCTATGTTAAAACATTACTAGCTCATGGGACAGTAATTCCAGTCTCCAACATTTCCGCAATCTACATTCTGGGGGTTCATATCTTCCAGATGGACTTCCTATTCTGCTTGGGCCTGGAAATCAGCCTTCAAGGCATCGTGGGGGCAGGCCCGGCGCTATTGCAAGGCAAGTCAAGTGGGCGCCTCAGGGCGCTGAAGGGGTGAGGGTGGAAAAATAGGGGTGACCCCTATGAGCTGGACCCCACCCCTAGATTCCCTCTGCTGTGCCTGTGCCGCTGCGTTCGACTGTGGAGCCAGTGTGGCTGCCGTCTGACAGCCATGAATCCTCAGTGCCCCCCCCCCCC
>NW_017306465.1:245110-247236 GCF_000935625.1 Nanorana parkeri | reverse complement strand
TAGGAGGAAGGTTTTAACAGTTCATAGTATGCAGGGGAGGACTGGGCCAGTGTGCAGGTGGGTGATATCTGGGAGGTATCCCAGAATTCAGACCTCAGTCAGAGAGGAACCTGCCAACACTGCCATCTGCTGGGCAATATATAGTTATCAGCGCCTGAATCAGACAAGGGATCGCTCCTAGCGCTGACTTCCTTAGCAGCTAAATGCAGACAAAATATAGACAAAAGACACAATTTGTATTTAGGTTCTGTAAGTAGCTGTATCTCCTCCTCATCTGTTCCCAGGGCCCATAATATATGTTTACTATTAGTTCCTATTTCTTGGAGACAGTCCCTGTTTTGAGAGTTCTGTTCTCGGGAAACGAACATCCCGGCGGTGTCCCCAGCGGCTGTCATTGAAGGTGTCATTGAAGCTCAAGCAAAGAAAATAAGCCGCTCCTTCTATGCCTTTTCTATCTTTGCAGCTCCAGCAGGGACATTGTCAAGACATTGTAAGGAGTAGAGCCGCTGCTGGCTCCCATTGCTCAGCTTTAGGATCCATTCAAGTGGACATTTACCCATATCTTTAAAATAACAACAAACACACGTTTAGAAATGTTTAGTAATGACAATCTACAAACACATACTTGTAGATAATTGTATTCTTTGCATACCTTATTTCTCTTTTCTTTCCCAGTCTTCTCACAGTGGTCATGTTTACTAAGGGCAGAGTAATATATCTAATTTTACTTCCTGGATTTTTGGCACATGTGACTAGATATGTGATTAGGACATGTGACCATGCACATCATCTCAGGGGAGGAAAATGCCTTTCCCTGAGATCTCGTGAGATTGCAGATATAAATTTCCCAGCAATGTTCTGCTGATGACAAGGCAATCCCAGTGTGCATTGCTTTGGCAAACTGAAGTCATTTTGCCCCTTCAAAGCAGGAAGTGAATGCTCTGCAAGTGTAAGTATTTCAAAATCACAACATTTTATACCTGACATGTCTATGGTATTATTAATCATCATACATAGAGGGATGCCAGAATCGGGCCAGAACGCACTGCATCTGGTGTGAACCTAGCCTTGTAGTGCGTCCTTCTGCACTAAAGCCATATGCTATGAAGCAACACTGACTTCATCTGACCCCTGCACACTGTGTTACTTACTACTCTGACCCCTGCACTCTGCATTACCCACTACTCTGCACTCTGTGTTACTTGCTATTGAGCTCTAAACTGCATTACTTACTGCAGACCCCTGTACTCTGCATTACATGCTACTAACCTCTGAACTTTGCCTTACTTAATCGTGACCTGCAGCAGCAGTCAGCAGGATCAGGAAACAAGCCAAATACAGATTCAGGAGCAGTGTCAGTGATAGCATGGAACAGGTGAAGATCTCTCAGCAAAGTGCAAGTGTAACAGCAGCACGTGCGCACCGTAACTTATGGATGTGCGCATCAGTACGTTTATGCGCATATGCATGTGCAATAATGGTATCGTAACGCTTTCTTCGTGGAAATTTATGCGCAACTGCCCGTGCATAAATACGTGCAGAAGCTGCACTATGGATATTGACTGACATTCCCTGACAGATATACCATGTGGCTGTGATGTTCAAAAGTTGCCACTTTTACGATGTATTAACTTTGTGAATTGAGCCTAAGATCTATAAGCTTTGCTTTTACTCAGCATAATATAATGTAGGGGGATGGACAGATACATGTAACTGTAAAAGTCCTGTAATGACAGAAATATGAGTGTTTTGCTCCCCATTACAAGGAATGTAAGTTAAAGGGAAAATACTGAATTACATGTAGTTTTAACTTGTTCTTTAAAGTCTATCTATACCAGTGGTTCTCAACCTGTGTAACCTCAGAGCCACATTTGTCCTTGGTCATTAAGTTGCGACCCAAGTCACACCGCACTGGAACACACGGCGTTCTGGTACCACGTGTTCTGGTGCGGTTGATCGAACTGTGGGTGGGAGGTACCAGCCAGGGGTCCAGTGTGGGCTGCTGTGCGGTGATGGAGCTCCATCAGGGGCGGACTGGGCCGGGGGGCAGGATGGCAATTGCCCCCTGGGCCTCTCCGATTCTGCCACGAACGGCCCCTTGACCCCCGCAGCCACCTGCACCCGGC
>NW_017306465.1:218694-244970 GCF_000935625.1 Nanorana parkeri | reverse complement strand
CCATGGAGCCCCCCACTGACCACCAGGCCACGGTAAGGTGACAGAATTTTTAAAACAAAATCCGGGGACATTTTATCCCCGGGAACATAAAATAAAACTTTTTTTAATTTTTTTATATTCACCTGATTCCTGCATCCAACAAAAGTGCGGCCTCCCGTCTCCCACGCTGTTAGCAGCTGCATACAGCGTGTGCTGGTTACTACTTAAAGCGGCGTGCTGTGTGCAGCTTCTGAGAAGATACGTTAGTAGCGTAGCGGGATGCGCAAAAGGCAAAATGCGCAGCCGGCTTCCTCGCTACGCTAATAGCTAATACCGGTTTAAGTAGTAACCAGCACTCTCCCGCATCCACGCTCCACATGCCACACCTCCTCCCCGCCTCACCCTTGCTGCTGCCAGACCCGCCAGCCCGCATCCACACTCCAGACGCCACACCTCCTCCCCGACTCATGCGCACCGCCCACATCCACGATCGGCACAGGGACGCGGGGAGAAGAGGAAGTAAGGAGGAGCAGGGGTGAGGGGATGACAGCCGCTGACAGACAGGCCCAATCTCAGAAGCAAGTTGCTGGAAGACTGCTCAGGTAAGCCTGCACTTTCCCACACATGGTGTTCTATAATGTATTGCTGGGATTTGTATTCCTCTAAAGCTGATGGCACATTGTGCTGTATATTATACATAGGAACACACATCCCAGCAATACATTATACACTGTATGTATAATGTATTGCTGGGATTTGTTGTATTCCTATATAGCTGGTGGTATTCTGCATTGCGCTGTATAGGGGACTACAAATCCCAGCAATAATACATTTTATAGCGCAATGCAGAAAACCAGCTATAATGTACTATTGCTGGGATTTGTAGTCCTCTATAGCTGATGCTGTTCTGCATTGCTGTATAATGCTGGGAATTGTAGTTCTTGATAGCTGTTGGTAGTCATTATTGCTGGGATTTATAGTCCGCTATAGCTGATGGTATTCTGCATTGCTGTGTAATGTATTTCTTGGAATTGTAGTTCTCTATAGCCAATGCCATTCTGCAATGCTGTACAATATATTTCTGAGATAGTGGCAGAACTACCAGGGTCGCAGCAGTCATGCACATGCACAGCCCTGACGATGCATCCCTCCACTACCAGTGTGCTTTAAATTTCCTAAACCGATAAATACATTCACACTACTCTTACATGGATGGCAAATGTGGCAGACAGGGGCAGGGAGAATGCGGAGGAAGAGGGAGAGCGGGAGGGAGGCCAAGTTACTGCACCATGGGCCTCTGGGTTGTACTTGCCCCCTGGGCTAAAAGTTGCCAGTCAGCCCCTGAGCTCCATCCATATGTGCATTGCCTATACAGCTCCCTTGCACGCCCTATAGAGATGTCTGGAGCCAGATTGTGACATCACTCCAGTCCAGGCACCTTTACAGGGCACAGGAGGGAGCTGTAAGCAATGCATGTATGGATGGAGCTCCCTTGCAGCCATACCCCCAGCCCACCCCACCTCATGCTAACACTTGGCATCTGGCAGCATATATTGAATGGCTGCTTGGCGTGAGAACTGATAGTGGAGCCTCTAATCTAGCACAGTGGAAAGCAGATGGTGACCCACTGCACATGGGGTTGCAACCAACTTTCGGGTCACAAGCCATCAAGTGAGAACCACAGATCTGAACACAAAGCTTTTTTTCATTTTGTATTCAGTAAGGCATGGTTAAAACCCATGTTAGTTTTTTTTTGTAATCTGTATCCAATCCAAGCAATTTGCATTCCTTCTTGTCCAGTAGTCACTTAAGCAAGTCACAAGTGTCCCCATTCAAAAATATCCCCTCTAGTTCAGTTCTGTTTAAAGCTGAAGTAAAGTCAAAGAAATAAAACATGACTGGGAGGTAGGAATTATTGTCAGAAGAGACATGCAAGTCTTCCTCTCTCCCCCAGCATTTTTTTATTTTCTGTGTACCCTGTATGGCCCATGTGCTGTGCAGTGTACAGCCTCGAATAGGCCGGGTGGCAGGGAGGATGCAACTCCTGAGCAGGGGACAGAACTGAGGGCCGAAGACTGGTCTGACAGCATGGAGAATGGCACACTTGTAAGGTAATGGGTACATTAGGGCACAAAACAAACATTTATAAAGGGGTTTACTTCCGCTTTAACTCAGAATAAAAACATAAGGGTTCCAATCTTTCCCTACTCTATCCAAAACTCACAAATGTTTTGGCTTTAGATGCACTTTAAATAATAAACCTTTATGGGCACGATTACACTATGGTGTTGCAGTAACGTGCAGCAATTTAATGTGTTGGTGTAAGGATGTCTGTTGCATTGCACTGGCAAAAATTCAAATGAATGTCACCGCATTGCACCAACGCAAATCACAATCCGCAGTTTCAATGGGTCTTTTAAACAATACAGAAATCAAAGGGCATTTTTAAGACTGCCTCTTGTATTCTTATGGATATCTATTTTTCTGTCAAGATTTCCAGTCAATAAATGCTAGTAATAAAAGAGATGCCAGTACCTGAAAAAATAAAATGGGTCATAAGCATTGAAATGTCCTGTACCGCAAGGCCGTGTCAATAAAAGTTCTTGATTACAGGAGCCATAAAATTTGGCTATAAACTTGCTCTGCATATGGAAGATGGTACATATACTGGCCATATGTCCATTGTCCACTTACAGAAAGTATTAATGTGTTTTGAAAAGTAAACCTGTAACATACTAATAGAAACTTCACTATTACTTAAAGCCCAACTCCTGCCAAAAATTTGTATTACATTTAGATAGGTAGTGATGGTAGTATTAGATCCTCTGTCAGGATTTTATTGCTGCCTAGTTAGGGAGATTTCTTCTTACTTCCAGCCAGGCCAGGAATCCCTCCAATGGGGACACAGGCAAAACACATTTCCATTAGAGTGAAGCAGAGTGATGATATTTTTTTTATTGCTCTTTGTGCCATCCTGGTGTGACTACCACACCTCCCATTTCTTGTAGAACCGGTACAAGGACAGGAAGTGAGCAAAAATCTCCCCAATAAAGACAGTTTGACAGTTTCTGACACTATCTAAGCCATATATCTAACAGGTAAAGGAGCCGAATACAAATATGCTGTTGCAACCCCTGAAGATTCTGTGCAAACAGACTTTATAAAGGTAAAAATTTCATCTCCATCAAAGCTTCAACTACAAAGTAGGCAAGTCCTTGTCACTAATGTGTCAAAGCTTAGGCTTGGTAGTAGGCTGCATTCACACTGAGCAGTGCATTTGGAGAGGCAGGGGTGGGAAGAGTGAGCATGTTTTCTCCATACCTTGAAGTTCAGACTTTGCAGGGGGCATCAGAAATGTACTCATAAGATGCTGTCAAGATAGTATGTGGCACCTTTGGCAACCTGCTGTATACTTTAAACGAGGGGTCAGCAACCTTAAACACTCAAAGAGCTATTTGGACCCGTTTCCCACAGAAAAAAAAACACCGGGAGCCACAAAACCCCTTTGACATCTAAAATGAAGATAACACTGCTTATATCGTTTTCTACCTTTATGCTATGTATATAGGTATATGTGGGCCCCACCTGAGTGTGACCCTGCAGAGCACACCATAGATGCTGCACAGCCCATCTGAGATTCCCTATGGTGGGCTCTGCAGGGCCTCAGGTGGGCTGGTCCCTGGGTCCCTTTCCCTGTACCTCCTCCCAACTCCTCTTACCTAGTGCTGCTGCTGGGGCCTTGCCTCCTCCACCCCCTCCCCTATCACCTCTGCCATGCCGCCCCTGGTACAGCTGATACTCATGTAAGAGGCCCCCCAGGCTGGCCAGACCCCTCACATGGGTACCGGCCATACACACACTTCTCCTCTCCCGCTGCCTTTTACTAGGGATGCAGCCGGGAGAGAAGTGAGTCACAGGACCCGCCCCCTTGCTCAGAAGCCCGTCAGCAGTGCGGGGCCCCGGGACCCTGCACTGCTGCATATTCCACTCGAGGGTGGCCCAGGACCGGACCTCACTGGACCCCCCATAGCCTGAGGCCCCAGTGGTAGTTCCGTCCCTGGACAGGGATGAAAGAGCCACATGCAGCTCCGGATCCGCAGGTTGCTGACCCCTGGTTTAAACATTAAGGCCCTGTTTAGTAGGTGCTTTAATGTGCGTTTTTATGCGCGCTGAAATGCTCAACAAAAAAAATATATTTCTTTTTCTGTAGTTTATTGTTGAACATACATATAGGAGAGAGGAGGAGGGAACAGGATACCCATAAACCACAAAATGTAACTACTCTGTACAGCAGACTAACAGCTTGCAAACTCTTGCTTGCAGGTCTCATACATACATATGGATATATGTATGCCATATGTATGGATATAATTATTTAAAAAAGATTGCATAGCTATTTATCCAGTGAAGCTGCATGCACATTCATTCAATGCGAATGACTCAACTGTTGAGAGAATAGAGCAACATTGAATGGTTTAGGCATCTGGTCGCATGTTCTTCAAATATATTGGAAGTAGTTAATAAATGTATTCATAGAGTAAGTTAGGAAAATACTGTATGGCCACTAAAAGGTGCTGAGAATTATAGGAAATAAATACATCTTAGTAACAAGGGATACAATGTAACAATTGTAGATGCTGGAAGGAATTAGCACCCCATTAGATCACTGTCAAACAGTTCTTACCTGAGCACACAAACGGTCTTTTGTGGGCCTTTCACTGTAGCATTGCTCTTAATTGTGCAATACCCAGCAAGTGTTATCGCACAATGCATCTAGCGTGTGCTAGGTGCATTGCCATTTATTGGCACCCCAATGCACCTCCCGGTGGCCGTGCATTGCAGCACAACGCGCAGTACCGCAACACTGTGCATTGCAAGGACATGCCCTTTTTTATTGCAATGCAGCACACTGTAATGTGGTACTGCACATTGAGCTGCGCTGCAGAGCACAGTTGCTGCGAGGTGCTTTGGGGTGCCATCCAAATGAATGGCAACACAATGCACCTAACACATGGTACTGCAAGCTAGGTGTGTTGTGCAATAATGTACACTAAACGCACAGTATCGGGCAATTAACACAACACTGTGTTGTAAAAGGCCCTCAGAAACAATCTTTTGGCTTTGTCTGTTTCCCCTTTGCTTCAAATTACAGTGCTGCATTGCCTCTTGCTGGCTCACTCTGCTGTAACTGCAGGGACCTGCTGCTGTGAATAAAGAGGCCGCGGGATTCAGGTCAACATGTGAGTCGTGCCACACAATCCAGGTCTGTTGGGAGGTATGAAGGCAAGTACAGTATTTTGTTTCTTCTTTGCAGGTAAACCTTTTATCGTGTTATTTACTGTATATTTGTATTGCTTTAACCTCTTGCCGTCCGCCCGTAGTAAAAAAACGGACGGACTCTTGTGACTAAGTACAAGAGCCGCGTGTATTCTTGGATGGAACTGATACATTTTTTCCCAAGTGAAAATGTACTAGTTCCATTATTACACTTTTTTCATAATTGTTTGATCTATTTATCAATATTTAGCTTTTACTCATTATGCTATTTGTTTTGTAGCCCTGAAGGTGGAGTGTTGTTGCCCCCAAAACTTATATTGGCTTTTTTTTGTTTGATTGAATTGTGAATAATTAAAGGCACCTTTCGACTCTTTCACCTTTTGGTTTGGTGCCCTTTATTTCTGAACATTGAGTCACTTCTGGATACCCAACAAGGAAGTCCTGTTTTGTTTGGGAGCTGCCTTGCTAATGCCAGTGAGCTTACTTGCAAATTTTCCTGCAGCTGAACGATTTAAATGGGCACAGAAACCCCAACCCCAGTCTGTATGTAATGTAGGGTCAAATATCATGAACATGCATCCCAGAATGTCTACACACATGGTGCCTCTACAGCAGAGGTGGGCAAACTATGGCCCTCCGTCTGTGGTGCAACTACAAATTCCATGAGGCATTGCAAGACTGACAGCCACAGGTATGACCCCAAGAGGTAGATGCATGATGGAATTTGTAGTTTCACCACAGCTGGGGGCCAGAGTTTGCCCACACCTGCTCTACAGCAACTGTCTCTACAGGAGAAGCCCTGTCTGGATGCCATCTCTATTCTTTCTGCAGCAAAGCCACTTGTCCCTAATTGGGATTCTCTCTTGAAGTGGACCTTCCAGCACAAAATGATCTTCCTCCCATCTTCTTCCTACTCCTCCCCCCTTTTACAGTATCTCAGATAGTTTTCTTCTGTCTATACAATTAAATAAAATGTAATTATATGTTACATATATGTTATATGTTATTATACAGAGACACTTATTAAACGGGCTGCATTTAGCATGATATAGGTAAGGGGAAGTTATTTAATTTTTATTTTTTAAATTCTGCATAACACACTGACTCTAGAGCCCACACTAGAGTCCAATTCTGCTCTTGTGTAGGGAAATTTATGATGATAATCCTTGCTGAATCACCTCTCCACCCGCCATTTTGTAACAGTATCTGCCACCTTAGGAATGGCTCCATTTGAAGGCAGTGTATATATTGAGCCCTGAATCTTGAATATGTCTAGACAAGTTAAAACATAGTGAACATGTTTATCAAGGGATTATTTGCAGTCATCGTCGCATGCATCAAGGCAACTTGCCCAGGGTATTTGCAGCCATCAAAAGTCTCTCGAAGAACCAACATCTTGCCAGACTTAACTTGGAGAATACATCTGATGTGCCTGAACTCTGATATAATGTTACTTAATGATTGGATAAATATGAATGTATTAGCTACTATTAGCAAATGATGTTTAAACTTAAAAGAGAACTATGGGGTAAGTGTTTTCCCCATAGTTCTCCTCAGGGACATATACTAGGATCCTCCGGTGACCCAAAGCTCAGTATATAGTGAGCTACAGCTCGCGATATACTGAGAACGCCGCAGCCGGGACGGATCCTGACAATACTGTCGATCACTCAGCAGTTCAGATCCCCTGAAATACAAAACTATAATGTTCGCCTGTAGTACGCCTTTAAACATATATAGATGTCACAATAATTCTCTATGTCTAACCAATAAGTCGTGCTTTTCAGCCCTTTAGAATGCATTTTCAGTCCATTCAGATTAAAGATGAGTTTATTCACCTTAATTCTTACAAAGCCCAAATTCTGCCCTGGGCTGTCATTGAAAGCTGAAGTCCAATACAGTGACACAGTGCGATAATTGCTGGAAAGAATTTTAAGTTGCGCAGCCTACTTTTTTATAATCAAGAATAAGAATGGGGTCACGAATTCAAAAGAGAGAGTTATTATCATATCTAGAAAAATAACATGTCACTGGGGGAATAGAATAGCAAGTCATTGAAATTTCCGTGAAAGGAATTGCATTTTACTATAATACATATAGCCACTAGAGGGCAGTAAAGTACAGCAGCTGCAATAAAAAAAAATGCTTCCAAAATTGGAATAATTCAGTCAAACAGTATGAATTAAAGGCTAATCTGGTTTGTATTTAATACGGAGCTGAAGGAAAAATAGATTTTTATCTCTTTTTCAACTTTCCAGCATCACTCTATTTTATTGTATCTTTGATTTGAGCTGTTAATTTTTTGTAGCTCCCTTTATTTTTATGCATATCTTTACACGCAAAAATATTGAAGCAGTAAAGCAGGCCGTTTTTCAAAGTTTTCTACGGTAGTTAGTTGTTTTCTGACTTACTTATAAAGCTTAAAAGAAGAAATGGCCCTGTTACACATTTTTAAAGCGTGTTTGTAATCAAATATTTAGAGGGAATAATTACCAAAAAAAACTAAACAAACTTAATGTGCCACAAAGGGATAATATTCATAATAGCAGTAAGGCTAATTAAAGGAAATGTCCACTTTTATTGAAAATTCTTTCTAAAAACCCACATGTGGGGTGTCCTCAGTTTTCTCCTGGGATGAAGAAAAAGTGCTGAAAATTACACCCACTCCCCCACAATGTACACATACATACATTTTAACAAGCGTCTGCAGCTTACTGCCATCAGCAAAAGAGACTACAAAAGATCAGCAAAAGAGAATACAAAGATAATATTCCTGTTACCAGAGGGAAGAAAGTTGGGCTTGCTGACTGTCACTTATAGGTAAGGTAGAATCTGCCCCCGTTCATTTGTCAAGAGTTTTGAAATTCAATGAACCCAAATTTAGTGGCGAATCCTATTATAGTCTATGGGGTCAAATCCTGTTGTTACATTCTGAATATTTTTTGGGCAAACTACTATCAAAAAAGGCATGAGAAACTGGACACTGCCATGAGGGACATGTACCAATGCAAAAACCCTTTTGGTTTTTAAAATAATGTTCAGCAGGGAGAGGGTCTATTCATTTGGCTTCAAGAGCAACATTAAAAGCACACACACTTTCAGGAACAGTCTCAGCAACAGTGCACACTGGAAGCGCATATTTGGCTGTGGACTTTTTTTCTCTTTTACTATTAGCATACAGTAGCATTAACCCAATCTGATTCATTGCAGTTTGGAATAAAGCCTTTTTTCAGGTAGTTTTAGCAGCAACTTATGCTTTTTCATTAAACGACGATATGCCTAACAGCAGATAGAAATTGGCCAGTATTTTGTTGAAGCTGTCCCTGTTCTCGCTGGCACAAAACAGTCCTGCCAATGGTCAATTTCTAGCAAACTCTCATTAAGAATTAAGTGACTGCAGATTATACAGCAGTGTACAATTAGCCAGCAGCCAGACATTGCTAATGAGAGAGGATTGGCCAAAATGTACTGGAGACAATGCAGGTCTTTTACTGCAAAAATTAGAAGACAGCAGATGACGCAGAAGTGTAAAATTGACGAGCAGCAGGACAGTTTTAATAATAATAACAGTGCTAACCAGTGTATGCCTAACTTTTATTTTAGCTTTAGGGATAGGGGTGCAGTGAATGTGAGTGATATAATGTGAGGCTGTTTAGGTGCACACTGTTCTAGTACTTTTTTTTCTTTCATACAAGACAGCTGAATGTTGGGAACAAAAGGAAGATCCAAGGACAGATTATCAGTAACAAATAAATGCTGCACTTTAAACACCCCAAACTCTGACATATTGATGTTTAAAAAAAAACTCAAAAGAAATGAGAACCCCACAATACTACTCTTGAAACAAATGCCCACTTTTTTTAGATGAAACCTTGCTGAAAAAAATGCAGTTTAACCTAAAATAGAGGTCATATTAAATTAAAATAATAAACAATACAGCCCCCAAATAATTAAAAGTCCCAAAATACTAATTCAAAAGGCATTTGTTTTTAAAAAAGGGCAGCCTTGCAGCAAAAAAACTAAAATGTTTGTTATGGACGGAACAGCAGCTAAAAGAACTGTTTTAAAAAAAAAAATTATTTAAGATATTACAACTTTTACATTTTTCTAAGTTATATGCGTAAAAAATTATATGTTCTCCATGCCTAGAGTGACACCTTAAAAGCCCCACTTTCTCCCTTTTTTGCTTCAACTTTTAAATTGTATCAACAATAAGGCAGGGTTAATCAAAAAAGTAAAACAGGCAATACAACCAGTAGATATATATGGAAGGAGTGAGACATCGCCTTTGAGATGGGTGGAATTTCATAGTAAGCGATGAATATGCGTCATCACTTAAATGAAAAATAATCGAATGAAGGTAGGTTTCAACTGCTGGAGGAGTGGGGGATTGTAAAGCTAAAGAAAAGAAGGGTTGAGAAAAGCAGGATAAGAAATCCAAGCAAGAAAGGGGTCAAACAGTGGACCATAGGAAAAGAGTAGGAAGGAAAGGGAGGAGAGGTGAAAGAGGAGTATAAAATACAATTAGATAGGGGAGAGGAGGGGTAACGAATGAGGAGGGAGGTAAATTTCATTTTGGCGAATCACACAGAGTCCTGGTGGAGGGAAAGATAATCGGAGGAGTGGACAAAATCGGTCCAGTAGTACCGTGAGGTCATGAATTGTTCAGATGTGTATTTAAGGGAGCTTGCGAGATCTACCATTAGGTAAATGTCATGGGTACGGTCCAACCATTGATGTACAGTAGGTGGTGCAGGATGTTTCCAGAGAGCCGAGGCGCATGCTCGGGCAGCATTGATTAGGTGTCGCACAATGGAACGCTTTTATGTTTTCTGTGGGATGGTATTATGATGCAGGTCACACGGTATCTGGTAGTCAGTAAATTTATATGTAAGAGTATGCATTTGGTCCCAGAAGACCTCTAAAGGAAATGGATCTTAAATCAAACACACAAAAAAATGAACGACAAAAAGGTTTAATAAAAAAAAAAGTAATAAAGGGGTCAACCGCTCAAAGACCTAGCAATCAGAATTAACGTACACCTTCCTAACTGACCCTAAATTCTCCCTATGCAGTTTGTCGATTTTTCCAACTCTTTCTCAACAGCAGCTTTCAATACACTGACACTGTGGGTGCCCTGTGTCCTCTCTTTTATAGTGGGGGGCTGGCTTATTCAAAAGCCCCCTTTTTGGCCCTTCTTAGTCTGCTTGCCATAGATGAAATGCCAGGCAGTACATTATGGTTTGCAAAAATTCTCCAGGGCAAAGCTGCACATACATTTACTAGGACTGTGAAACTCGAACCCACAGGGTTTGCCTTAAACCCATGGTAGAAGCAAACCCAAAATTCTTCCCTATTCACTTTCTTCAGCTTCCTGTCAAAGCTGCAAGTGCAGGAGGGAGACAGGATGTGTGGAAGGTTAGATATGGTTACATTTAGTCCCATTTTACTGTTAAGCAGCTCTTTCTGAGCAGGCTGAGGAAAGGGCAGTTCAGAAGAGACCTTGTAAAGAGTGGGCCTGCAATGGTTTGTTCTCTTGAACAGACCAACAACATTAGCCAGGTTAGGGTGACCCGCAGGGTGAACTAATTATTCCTTGGTGCCACTAACTTTTTCTTGAGCGTTGTTAGTATTTTCTATGTCTTGTTTCTCCACTCTCCTGCTTTCTGTACTACTCTTTAGGGCAGCTTCAGTGTGTTCTTATTATGACAAAATCCTACCTTGCAGTTTAGAGTAACATGTTTGCATTAATTCTGGCAGCACATACTCACCTTCCCTTCACCATCTTGCTGGTCTATTCAGCTAAAGGGAATGAAGGAATATGCTTGGGACATCCAGGTATGAAGCAGCATGAGTGGGTAGGGAGGTTTGATATCACTCTTCTGTCTTAATAAGTTCTGTGTGTAAATGTTATCTTGAGCTATTGAGGTCCTGTGTACAACATCCAAATAAAGGATTAAAGATTGCCAGGCAAACATGTAAAAATAATCTTGAGCTCCACCTGCTGGCTGGAAATGTAAATATAGAATTTTCAAATGCTGTATTTCATAAGCAGCTTGCGGACACTGCGTGTGCCATACACACACACTCAAAAACACTTAAGTGCATGTGTCCTTCGGGCTGGCTGCCACTCCATCAATTTCTAGCTGTCAAAATGACAGCCAGGTGTTTCTGTGTAAATACAGTCAGACAATCAGAAAATGGACTGTGTGATAGGGATGAGGTTTGAGTTCACTGTGATGCAGGGTTTGCAGCAAATGTTACATGTTCATGGTTCATGAATGGGCAGACTAAATAGCCAGATTTGGCCTGTTTGCCAGCATAAACCTTAGTCTGCTATTGCAGCCGCAGACTGATCATTTAGTGGAAGTATTACTACTGCCACTGAATAGCAACTCCCTACTGCGCAGGCCACAATTGTCTGTGGTTGCTAGGACGCAAGTTATTACACAGCATCATTGGTTGCTAGAATGCTTGCAGCCGTCTGTGACCCAGCAACCAAGAATGTTGTGCACGTCAGCAGCCTGTGTCATAGCAGCTGATGATCTCAATGGTTGCTAGAATTTTGGTAGCTGCGCAGTCATTGGTTGCTATGTTGGATAAAGGTCCCCCCTTGTAAACCATACCCCCTTGTAAACCATACACAACCCCATATCCTCAACATAGGCCCCTTGACAGGCCCCTTTACAAAGCCCCTTGTCTCCATGTTGATGTGGGGATATGGTTTGGGAAGGGTTTTTTATTCTTGTTTTTTGCATGGGGTACCTCTTTAAAATGAATTTCAGACCCAAAGAGGATGGTAGGGATTTTCGGAGGGAACACTTTTTTTTTTTGCGTGATGTCCCCCCTTAAAATACATAGCAGACCATCATCAAGTACAGTATAAGAGTCTGGATTGTTCAGAGTCTGGAGATCTGCATGCCATTGTTTTGGCTTTTTCACACAGGCAGGTTCAAGGCATCCCCAAAGCACGTTATTTAAAGTGACACTAAACTCAGGAGTTACATTTTAAAAATGAATTCAAGTGCCCTAACTATTAACACAAATGTAGCTCATTTGTGTCCACTCAGCTGTAGATCCTTAAATCAGTATGTTTTGACTCCATGTAATCTGTGAGCCAGAAAATGTGGACCTGCCCTAAAATTGTAATTTAGAGTGTCTGTTTCACTTATTAACCTCAATTTTTACTGCCATATGTAAAAACTAAAATGTTAATGGTATTATATAAAATATTAACCAATAAATACATATTATATGCACTGTCATAGCTAATGAAGCCTTTTTCATTTAGCTGCACAGCAATATTTTGATATTGATGCTTGCTTATAACTAATAAGTCATTTTGTGGATTTTGACGTAAAGTGACATGCTATAATGGACAGCTGAACCAGGCTACATTGCCTGTGGATTTCTCCTAATGGTGAGGATGTTGTGATTGCTATATAACAGATTTCAGCTATCATAGTGAAATATCACACTCATGAACTGCAGATATGACAAATTTTTCCGGATTATTCAGACAAGGATTTTCTGTCCTAGAAGATTGCACCAGAACATAGCTTTGCATTTATTTTACACTTCTTCGAGATTCATGGCTCTCACATTGTACACCCTTAGGGCATAGAGGCAGAATGGAGCTTGGTTTCTTGAGAAATAACTTGGGAGGTCTAAAATATATTTAATTTACTTCAGTACAAGATGACTGATATTGAAAATTGAACAATGTCAAGTACTGCAGGCAAAAACGCAGCTAGATAAACAATAGCACAAAAATTCTGAGCGTGCTTGAGAAGTAATGTTATCACATGCCACAGGGGAACATCTCATTATGAGAAAGTCATTTTAACCATTGTTTTTATATGCCTATTAAAATCCAAGTTACTACAATACTACTCTATCTTACCATATTTTATTAACTAAGGTTGTCATTGCTAAAATAGTTAATAATGAAATAAATAAATCTGTTCATTTCACACAAAAGGTCCCAAGTCTAAACTTTGCTCAGGTCGTTTGCCCCATCATGAGCGATCAAAACATCAAGTTCCCGACAAATAAATCAGCTGATCCCCAAGATGTCTCCATCACAGACCCCTAACACCCCACCACAAGACTTAAAGCGTCCAAACCTATATTTACGGAATAACTCTTGGATGCTACTCTCCTCCTGGTACAAAATAAAAATAGTGGCCAACTATCTATACAAAGCTTTTAGCTTAACCTAGAAAAAACAAGCTTAATTAATAATCAGGACCAACATACACTTTATATATTACTCTCCCATCACCAAACCCTTCTAAGATCTTTAGAAGAAAAAACAAGACTGGCTTCTGTAGCAGCCCCTATCCTAATAGAAAAGGAAGAGAATTGGAAACGGGATAGATTACGTTTTTTTGTTGGGAAAAGAAAGGACAGCAAAAAACTCAAATCTAGCTAAAGGTGACCTGTCAGCATGGATAAAAAAGAAACTCAACAAAGAGTGCCTAATAAAAAAGATAATCCATAATTCTAAGAACAGAGCAAATAAAAGGATTAGGTGACTTATGCAAAATAACTACCCAACATTTACCTAACTGATTTTAGACCTACAAATGGTTAATCATAATTAATTATTCATAATAGACACATCAGAAAACAACAAAAAATAATTGGTAGATTTATTCGGAGCTGTAAATTTCCCAATTTTAAATGTACTAAAAAAGGCAAGGCCAACAGCAGACCTAAAGAGTGATATCTTAAATGGAGTAAAATAAAAAAGAAACACCTGCCAAAATTATATGAATAGATGATGGGCTTAAGCTGGATTCTATTAAAAAAGAAACAAAGGATAAAGCTGAATACAAGTTGACACTGAGAAAATCAATGTTGACATTTTAACAAAGTGAACACTATTTGGCCCAAACTTGCAGATACTCCTCCTAGGTCTGAGGAGTAGAGATGGTCTTGATGTTCGAGTTGAACGTGAGTTCGACTCAAACATCGGCAGTTCGTGTTCGGCAGGTCAGGTGCAAGACTTTTCCCAATCAGGGCCCAGAACTCTGTAAAGGTGCCCATACACTGCTCGATTCTCCAAGATGGGCAGATCGTAAGTTTTTTTAATCACTTTACAACCATCGCAAGACTAAGGTCTTGCGATGGTTGTACAGTGTATGGCCACCTTAAGAGACATGATTGGGCAAAGTCATGATGACTTTACCCAATCATGGCTCACCTGTTACAACTGTAAACAGTTGGGCGGAGCTAGCTGTGACTGCTAGCTCCGCCCAATTGTTTATATGTTGCCGGTATCTGTCAAAATGCAATTCTGCGGCAAGTATTCGTCGCAAATGGACGGGATGGCGGTTGTCTTTTTAAAAATGATTATTTCTATTTTTGTTATTGTTTTACTTTTTATTTCGTAAAGTCGTCCTCGTCGTGGACAACGCTGGACATTGTGATTGACGCTGGACTACATCAGTGGACCAATTTTTTTCCCCCCTACAATAAAAGACTTACAGGATACAGGATTTTTACAAAAGTCTGGCCTATTTTTTTTAAACTTGTATTTAACCCTTTTGTGAATGGGTAAGGGTACAAGTACCTCTCACCCATTCACAAGGGAGGGGCTGCATCTGGGTGCATCTACCCCAATGTGAATAAGCCCCCTGCCCGCACCCCCCAGAACCAATGCCCCAGGGCTTGTGGGGAAGGGGCACTTGTCCCCATCGGCACGGGGACAAGGTGCTTTTCTAGGGGCGACCATGGAATGGAAAAGCACCCTCCCAGTGCCGAGGGCATGTGGCCAGGTATCGCAGGTGGGGGGGTGCTCGCTCATCCCCCCCTTTCCTGCCCTGCCAGCCCTGTGCTCGGATCAAGGGTCTGGTATGGAATTTTAGGGGGGACCCCACGTCTTTTTTTCCCCATGTTTAGGGGTGGGGTTCCTCCTTAAAATTCCTACCAACCATTATGGCCATTAACTTGCAAATAAGCCTTCAAAATGGGTCAATTGATTTGCAAAGTTCTGCCTCCATAGACTTGCATTGAGTTCCAGTTCGAATGGAGGAGTTTAAGTACTAAATCTGATTTAGAAAGACAAACAATTAATGTTAAAAAAATGCTATTCTTATCTGTGTGTAAAATAACACAGCACTTCTGAATTATTGCTCAAAATAACTACCGAGACAATAAAAAGGACTAGTCCTAACAAAACAATATTATTTGAAATCTCTTGAATTCTCTAAGGATACAATGCAGATGCAGATGCACACCATTGACCAGCTGAAAAGGAATAAAAATCAAAGGAACCTGACTCTTTTGTATTGAAACCAATCTGTGATGAAATCATGCTGCCATACTGTAGTATCAAAACTACCAAATATGAATCCCAAATCCTTAGATTCTCCGTAATAGACTGTGAAATGTAAACATGAAAACAAGGGATTTTAAGACCTTAATTAACTAGAGAAAACTCGCAGGGCAAATTCTAGCCACAGGAATAACCCTAGCCGCAAAGACCTAATAAAGATTGAACATCTTTAAGCAGAGCCTTATGTATTATAGAGATAATTTGCCTCATCCTAACTATCCCAGCCAAAGGCAATCTATACTCCATGGCAACAGAATTAATAATGATGCCCAGGAATTCAATAGTTTTAGTTGGAAACAGTTTTTTTTTTTATTTTGAGCCAAAGGTAAACCAAAAGATTCACAAATGCTGAAAAAAATTTGATAAAGTTTGGAAACAAACAGAATCAGCAGGTCCAAAAAAACGGAAAATCATCTAAGTAATGTAGGAAACCACCGGTCGGAGAGGGTTTAAAGAAAACCCATTGTGGTAAAGCAGAGAAAGATTGCAAATAAAAACAAGATAAAGAAAAACCCATAGGCATACATTTATCATAGTAATATTGGCCATGGAAACTAAATTCTAGAGAATTAAAGCCTCGAGGATGTACAGGTAAAAGCTGAAAGGCTTACCTGTATATTAGCTTTGTTAGCTAAGGCCTTACAGTATATTCGCCTTAGCTAACAAAGAAGCTTTACCAAAATGACTCAACAAAATAAATGCTTCCTCAAAAGATATCTACGATATAGTGGCATCAAAATAAAAAACTTCATCATTCAAAGAATAACTAGGAGGGAATGAAGCATGATGATCTAAATGAAAAGAGCCAGGTTCCTTTTTAGGGACTAAATCTAAAGGAGAATTTCTAAAATCAGAAAACAGAGGGGAAGCAACAGGACCCGAAAACTTCCCATGCTCAATCACCTTATGAAATTTTTCCCTAACTATATCTGGATGAGAAAAAAACAACAAAGACTCTTAACAACCCTTACCAGAAAAAGAAGGAACTAAAAAACCTTTTTGAAAACCATTATGAATTAGCTCCACCATCCTGATATATGGATAGCAGTCTAGCCAAGGCAACATTTTTGATAAGCTCTCTGGTGTTGAGGCCTTTTCTATTAACCTCTCTGGACTATGATTGAGCTGGGATTGCAGAAGATTGTTTGAAGCTCTGAAACGCAGGTTGTACACCAGAAAAACCCCCCAAACATTTATGCTTTAGGCTCCATTCACACATAGTGGTGGCATTTTCTGTGCGGAAAACCATGCGGAACGAAAATGCGCAATACTATAGCCGGAACATGCGGAATACGCCCATTAAATTGCGCTTGGACTATTTTGTTGGATGCGCAGTTTCATCCCGAGCGGATGCCGCAATAGTCTGAGCAATGCACATTGCAATGCATTGTTTTTTATGTTTTAGCATGGTTCCGCATGTATTCAGCTGTACGAGAACTGGTCATGTGTGAATGAAGCCTAATGTCAGGAACTGGATCTGAACCCAGGAACTCTGTGGTAGCTGGCAGTGGTTCTACCTGCTGAGCCACCTTAGAACCTTGAATAGCTACTTGCCTGATCTCCTGTGTAATCCTCAGTTAAACCTAGTTTCTGCTGAACCCTGAACTCTTTGCTCCTCCCTTGAACTTCCTATTTAAGCCATGCCTTTGCACTTCCTGTTTGCCAGATTATTGTGCTACTGCCAATATCTTGCTTCCTTGCTCCTCCTGTAATACAATCCACTCATACTGCTACCCGTGTACTGACCTTTGGCTGCTGATTCACAGACTATTCTCATCGTCTTCCACTTCATACCTGATACCTTTGGCTACTGACCTCGGCTTGATCTCTGACTACGCTTCTGCCTGCTCCTACTACAGTCTGCTTGTGTACCGAACTCGGCCTGTTTGACTACGATTTTGCCTGCTGTTTTAGCTACTGGAGTCCGAGCCTGATCCAGATCGTGACACCTAATCTTGCAGTTAGATACTATAAATATTTACACTGCAACTCATTACATGCAAAACAAACTCCTTTAGGTAGCTTGAGTTTCATCAGAAGTGCTTTATTGGTCTTTGCAGAAGCATTGATAGATTGAGCTAAAGCCATACACCCTTAACACCCCATTGTAAGGACAGCTTAACAGATCATTTTTGTCTAAAACTTTCATTGTAGATAAGGCATGCAATGCTGCCAAAATGCCAAATAGCTTCCACTACATTATCTAAATGCTGAAATAGTCCTGAACATTTTGCTGAAAAAAGGCTTGCACATAACAGAGGCATAGATGCAAAAGACCTGGAGCCAACTCAGAAAAGGACTAGGAATAGCTCTCTTCCTATTTTCCTCCAATCTTGCATCAGATTTTTTGTCAGATTTAGAAGAAAATGCTTTTAAAGATTGTAGTAAGGATAAAATATCGACAAAATCCCCTGTCCAAATTTTTCTGACAGAAGCTGATAAAAGCAAACTCAAAGGGGATAGCTCACAGTGCTCACACAGAAGAGTCTCTTTCAAACATGATTCAGTAATATGCGATCTTGGTGGGTTAAGAGGAAGATTTAAAAAAAATAATTAGGAATGAAAGGGTTAATCACATTAGTATTAGCATTAACTTGAGCTCTGGGAATCAGTAATACAGTAGTAGCTATAGCAGTATTATTAAAACATGAGCTGACAGGGTTAACTACAATGTTAGAACCAGCAGAATTAAAGTGACATTAAACCCTTACCCTATGTTTCTTACAGAGGCGGGTAAGGCCAGAACCCCTGTAAATGTTTTATTGCTGTCTGTGCCCATGCTCAGATTTCTGCCTTACGTTTTGGTAAAATCATTGTCACAGTGGCAGAAAGTAAAGGAAAATCTCTTTGAATGAACACTGGATAGCAGTAAAAACACAACAGGGGATCTAATCCTCACTCTATCCAGAACTAAAAATTTATTTAGCTGTATATACACTTTAGAGTGACTCGGTCACTAAACCTTCTATTGAAAGTAAATGTCCTCCTGCAAATGCAAAGAAAACATGAAATACTCATCTGTCCTGCTGCATGCACTGCTGACTGCTCTTCTAGTAATGAATAAATGTCCACTTCTGATTCCTGCAGAAGACCAACACCTTGGGGAGTGTCGGATTCCTTGTCTCCCAGTGCAATCCATGGTTTGATCTGCTGGCCCCTACATTCCTAGTAAATTCTGTAGTAACATAGGGGCAGGTGGGAGGAACTACAGGGTGGAGCTGGGGGACAGGAAACTCATGCAGGTGTCCGTTTCTACAGGATCTTCTACAGTTGCTTTCTCTCCACTAAAGGAGAGATTGGCGGCATAGGTAAATAGTCCTTTTTTTTTGCGGGGGTGGGGCGGGGTGACAAACCTTTTTCAATCTTTTTTGGTTTTAATGTGGAATGGTCAGAACCTCTGTCAGATTGCTTGTATATTGAGAGATTTCGCTACATTTCCTTTCCCAATGACTAGGGATATAACTATAGATGCACCGATACCAATACTAGTAGCGTGGTGCCTATTTTGTCGATATTTACTCGGTAATTGGTATCGGCGAGTACTGAAAAAAAATTATCGGTACTCGGTACCAAAATACCGGTATCGGTGCATCCCTAGATATAACGATACTCGCCCAAATGCACCAATACCTTTCCCGATACCGGAACTTCAGGTCAGAGGAAGTTTTCCTCTCATTGGCAGTGCCACGAGGGAACATGGAGCCGACTTCCCAGCCAATCAGGTAGCTGGGCAGTGGATAATGACTCGCCGCACGGCTTCCTGATTGGCCAGGAAACCAACTCCATGCTGTTTGGCCAGCTCGCTGCTGATTGGCCGTTAAGCTGGCTTCCCAACCAATCAGCATTGAACCGGCCAAACAGCATGGAGCTGGCTTCCCGGCCAATTAGGAAGGTGGGAGATGGGTAATGACCTGCCTCCCAGCTTCCTGATTGGCTGGGAAGCAGGCTTCCCAGCCAACCAGCATGGAGCCAGCCAAGCAGCATGGAGCCGGCTGCTCGGCCAATCAGGAATCGAGTAATGACCCACCTCTCGGCCTCCTGATCGGCCAAACACCTGGCTTGACGCTGATTGGCTGGGAAGCCGGCTTCTTGGCCAATCAGGATCGAGCTGGCCAAACAGCATTGAGTTGGCTTCCCAAGCAATCAAGGTGTCAGGATACAGAGAGCCTCCAGGGGGTGCTGGAGCCAGTACCAGCAGTTCCTGCGCTTGCCTGCAGGTGTCTTCAGGAAGCCAGTCAGGTATCAGGTGCAACTGTCAGGTATCAGACCACCACTGGGTGGTGCTGGAACCTGCGGCTCCAGTGCTCACCTGCCAGTGTCTCCCAGCTGCCGACAATTACCACCATCTGGTGCTTCCTGCTAGGGTATATAATACCTCCCTGCAGTCAGGACTGTGGCTCAGTATCCTGTCGCCTTTCCCTGACTGAGTCCTGTGTCCTGATACCCGTTACCTGTATCCTGTTACCTGCCTGTACCCTGACCCTTTGTCCCTTAGCTCCCCTGGTGTGGCCCAACTTGATTCCTGTTACTTGCATGTACCCTGACCCCTTGTCCCTTAGCTCCCCTGCTGTGGCCCAGCTCCCCTGGTCTTGCCCTGCCCCGCCCCCCCCGGGTTTACTTGCCTGGTACCTTTTGTATGTGCTTGTGTTTTCATTTAGTTACTATTACTTGTTTGTGGTTACTTGTGGGTGTTGGTGGGGTTATTCGTTATATTTTGGTGTATATAATAAACTGTGTGCCTATAACCTTATCTGGTGTGGCCATACTAATTTGGTCATCCTGCGTGGGTACCTGCATGCGGTGTGGGAACACCAGCGCACGGTACCCTGACACAAGGGTAATGACACACTGCCCAGCTTCCTGATTGCCCGGGAAGCTGGCTCCATGCTAGCGGTAGTACCGGTATCGGCGAGTACCCAAAGATAAATATCGGTACACGTACTGAATATCTGCTCATCCCTACCAATGACGGTGTTGCTGAGATAGGAAATGAGGGTAAATATCTCCAGTGGGAAAAACTTGTAGTTTAGCGCACTTCTTATAGCATATGTACCATTCAATGGGTGCTGTAGTGACAAAAATGGATGGTGCCATTGCCAACAATCAGGGCTAAAGTGGGTATGTCACCAGCAGATTGGGATAATCCTTCATTGTAGTCACATCAAAAGCAATGTTCCAGGGCCGCAGGATGACCTGTGATCAGGGTCACGTTGCTTTGATGAAGGTGTGATTCTGAAGCCCTGAACTTTAATCTTTTAATGTGAGTATAACAAAGACTTCCTGTTTGGATTATCCTGGTGTGCTGGTTACATGCCCTCTTTTGTGAGTGCATCTGTAATTTTTAGCAAAGTGGGGAAAGGTTGAAAAGGCTGGAAAGATTCACCTCATATATTTAGGTGTATATTTTTCCATAATCTTCTAAGACAAAATTGCCTGTGATGGCCTTAGGTATCCAGGCTCAGAAGCAAAGTTTCTCTGCAAGTTATTTTAAAATATTAACAACTAAGCTGTAGCTCAGACAAATCTTGTTTTAACCGATGGATAAGATTACTTGTGGTATTTTTCTTACAAATTGCAGCCAGTAAGTTCAGTGAAGTGCCTAGTGCTGATGTGTTTTCTATATTTTATAGCTGTGTAGTACAGTGAGATAGAGCAATAACCTTTTTCTACATGTAAAAGAAAATTTTGTGTTCTGTCTTGCCTTATAAAATAACTGATAATTGGGGCTTAAGACAAGGAAAACCTTCAGTTTTGTCTCTCGAGGCTACTTTTTAGGGATTTCAGGTATAAATTACTATGACTGGTTTCATGGCCTGTATTATTTGTCTAATGATAATTATCATTGTGACCAGCACCTTTGGCATTAATTTATTGGCACAATACAGCATGATTGTGATACTGCTGTTATATATAACTGTAAAATATGTTGTGTACCAATTAGTGTCAGAGCCTAATCAGAACATGGCATCAGCTCATAAAACTTTGAGCGTGACTGTTTTACAGGAATTGCTAGGAGCTTGTTGTTATTTATAGTTTGCCAATTGGAAGACAAGACCTATCTCTGTGGACCTTCCGGAATATAGAGGTAGTTATAAATATCACCTCAGTGCCATCCACTGTCATTCCGCATTGTTCGGATCTCTTGCTGAGGAATGAAATGGGCTCTTGATAATAATTTCACTTATCATTAGAATTAATTGCTGCAGTCAGCAGAGGGTGGCTCTTTTCACAAGAAATTCAGAACTTGTCATGACAAACCTTCCCCATGATAAGACACATATTCCAGAATGTGAAGTAATTAAATCTGATGATTCAGTTCCATGGCCAATATAATTCACAGCTGAAGTGTAAATCCAAGCTGTTTAAATAAAACTCTCAGCACACAGTAAAAATAAAAGTAGGGTTTAACATTAAATTGGCTGATCGTTGCCTGGCCCTGCTGCCTTTATCAGGCTATGGGGATGACATGGAAATCTGGGGGAACCTTCTGACCTATGTGAAATCCCCACTTGACAGAGGAAAAATCTACTATTAAGTCAACAAGGACAGTCCACTGATTGTTTTGCTGTTTTTTTATGTTTTCTGCATAGCTCCCAACTCTCTTGTAACTAAATCACTCTGTCCCTCTTTCCCCCCTGAGTTGTCCCTGTTTTTGGTCTGTAACTAGCCAAAATGTTTACTGCACTAAACCTTTCATCTATCCTCAAAATTATTTAATTGTCTATTTTGAATTAAAAAAAGAAAAGCAGAGGTAAAAAACACTTTAACCAACAAATTTCTTAATTTTGTTTTTAAAGGAGAACTATGAGGCGAGTGCTTTTCACTCATCCTCATAGTTCTAGCCGACCTGTGACAATGAAACTGTCACAGATCGGCTCAGTAGATCGGGAAGTGAGCGAACACATACCGGCGTTCGCTCACTTCTTGGTCACGGCTCTCTGCTCCGATCTGCACGGACTCAGGACTCTCCACCGCAATGGACTCGGGACACTGTACCGCAAAGGACTCCGGGCTCTGTACTGTAATGGACTCAGAACTCTGCAACGCAATAAACATATGACTCTACAATAGCATTTCTGTATAAAGTACTGCTGAGATTTGTAGTCCTCTATAGAGGGTGCCATTCTGCATTGCTGCAACAGTACTTTATACAACATTAGGCTACAAATAATAATATTTTAATGAATTATTTACCCACCCCCTTACCTCTTCTGAGCCGGTCTTCTGTCTTCATCTGTTTCCTATGTGTTTTCTGTTTGCTGGGTCCTCACTGCCGTCCGAGGCCCCATGATGTGCCTGCAGTGCTGTCATCAGTGCCTCCTTGTTCTGTGGCTCCCTCTTCACAGCGGCCGGCGGGCCCCATACTATCTCAGCCGGCGGACAGGCCCCCCCATTTTAGCGCGTCACGTGATCCGGCGCTGGGACTGTGCTGGGCCCCCCAGAGGCCCTGGTGCGTCCGCACCGCCTGCACCGGCGGTAGTTCCGCCACTGACTCAGGACTCTGCAACGTAATGGACAATGAGACTGTCACAGGTCACGATCAACTAATAAATCTGTGTAGCTGTACCAGAGCTTGCTATAAAATGATGTCATTGTCACTGACTTCCAAGAAATAGTGACAAACTTCTACAAAGTATGAAACAAATTGCATCAGAATTACTTCTACCAAGCAACAGAAAAATAAAAGATGTTATTATAGTGAGTTGTTCATACCTAACTTTAAAACATAACTATAGCCAAACCTCTTTTCATAGTTTTGGATAGAATAGAGAAATGTAGAAATGATGTTAGGTGCTGTCTGGGTCCCTAATAGGGAGCTTTCCCACTACATCCTGTGTCGCTGCCCACCAGCACTGGGGCAGGAACTAAGGAAAATCCTTCCCAGTGGGGACAGAGATCAATAGAAAAAAGTTCTGGGTAGAGACCCACTATAAATTATTTTTTTCTTGCCTGAAAGCTTTCAGTCCTGGCTTTGACATATATGTTAAAGGGAACAGCCAGCAAATTCTCCTAACACCTTCTTATTATTCTTTGATGCCCTTATTAAAAAATTTATAGAGCAGCAAAGAAGCATGTTATGAATGAATGCAGACTGCTGTGTATTACTATTCATACTGCAGCTTCCATTGCTTTGTACTGAGAAGGACCACTACCTAGAACAGAGTAAGCAACCTCGTTACCACAGCTGTGGTGAAACTAAAAATTCCATCATGCTTCTGCCTCTGGGAGTCATGCTGGTGGCTGTCAGAGTCTGTCATGCCTTATGGGATTTGCAGTTCCACAACAGCTGGAGTACCCAGGTTGCCAACACCTGGCCTAAAGTTTAGGCTTGTTTTAATCTGCCTGTAGGTATGTAGGCTTAAAAAGAAGAAGGCCGCACATAATGCAATTTGATTGTACAATCTATGTACAATTACCAAAAACTAAAACAGTCTATTCAATTAATATACAAATAATTAGACCCTAGTAGCATGTAGCTGGTAAATATAAAGTGCATTGTACAATCAGATTGTAACGTGTGGTTAGCTGTAGATTTGAATACTGATAACTGTGGTTTATTAGCATATGAAAGAACTGTGTAAGCACTGCAACATTAATGTATATATAAAGACATTTTTATAAAACTTTGGATAGCATAGGGAATAGTTAATACTCTTTTTTTAATTTTTTTTATTTGCAGCTTGTTTTTTTGTTGGGGAGATTTCCCATCACTTCCTGTGCCAGAGACAAAGCAGGACATAAGGGGTAATTTTTCTAAAGTGAGGAGACCCCCCCTCTTAGACAGTCATCACTAGAACAGATTTCCCCTTTAGAAGATTTCCCCTCAGCTCCTGTTTCTGTGACAACTCAAAACATTCGGATTTCCCATCACTTTCTGTACCAGAGGCAATAGTCACCAGGAAAAAATAGCTCCCCAGTGGAGACACAGACAACAATAAATTATCTACATGGATTCTAATCCTTCCACATTCTATCCAAATTTTAAAAGGTTTTGGCTTTACGTACATTTTAAAGATGGCCATATAAAATAGCTGGAGTCAAATATCTCCAAACAATTTAACTGAACAAAGAACAGAGCTTGACTTTGAGGTCACGCAATTAAAGTGATATTAAAGTCAAAATGTTAATAAGCTTTTTCAAATAGTGATTAAATCACTTACAATGAATGCTGCTCCTTGATGTTTAAAAGTTTTAGGTTACTGCAGAATCAGCTTGTCACTTGAGCACTGGCCCTGATATCTTGTTTTAGATTGACTCCTTTCCGTTGCAGGGTCCTATGGAGCTAAGTTGAATACTGCTTTAATATTAGGGTCATGTAATTAGCAGAATTGCTGGAGGAGCCAATCAGGGCCTACTAAGGGTAGGTACTTTAGAACTACCAACAACTATGCATTATAGGTCCTCACAAAATAGACCATTCAATTCACATCCAACATGTGTGGCCTTTATGTCCTTAAGCCAGCATATGCAGAAGGCCCAAGATGTTGCAATTTGATAGTACAATCTCTGTACATCTTCCTGTAGGACAACCAAAATCTATGTAGCATGACAATTTCATGTTGGCTGCTTTGTGAGCTCTGTGAGGAGGGCCACAGAAAGTAGATTATGGTTGCCACCATTTCTTCCAGTGAAACTCGAACACTCTAGCGACGCACTGACTTTTTTTGGGGAGAATGAGTCATGGCTTATATTTAAATAGTGCCACCCATTAATATGTAAATATCACACTCGAGACTATTTTCAGTAGGGTGCTGTTGGAACTTCTTGCACAGCCTCACAGAGAAACACAAGCACACAGTCTGATATATATGCTGCACATGAATTGGCTTGGAAAATAGGTAGGAAGCCACAGCTTTATTTTCTACCTTATTCAATACAACAGAGCATATACCAGAACTTATAAACACTGCCATCTAGTGAATGAAATTGTGTACTGCAGAAGTTGTTGCTATAAACACAGTAATGTGTATTCTAACAGGGGCCAGTAACCCCTATCCTAATTTTGGTTGCACTTGTCTGCCTGACATCTTGTGTCCGGGTTTCATCTGCCATGAAACCCGGACACAGCATTCAAAACCCCGGGTGAATCCTGGACAGGTGGCAACCCTAAAGTAGATGGAGACAAACATTTGCAAACAATCTAACTGAAGGAGGAGCAGGGCTTGACTGCAAGGCCACACAATGAAAATCTTAGCAGAGTGGGCACAGGTGAGTACATGATTTGCTGGATCTGCTGGTGAAGCGGATCAGTGTGCACTAAGGGTAAGTGCATGTTAGGTTCTTCTTTAAAGTAAAACAAAACAATGTAACAATGTAAAGTAAAGCAAAACAATGCATATCTGTATTGTAATGATGGTACTGCCTACAGTCCTACTTGTATAGAGAATTTTAGAACACAAAAGCAAAATATGATTTGTTGCTGCTACCCTTGTTCTCTTGTCTTTCACCCTTGTTCTCTCACACAACTTTGTGAAAACCATTCATTCATAAGTATAGTGATTCATATTGTAATTTCTGCCACTGTACCTATGAACTAAAAAGGCCACATCTAAAGGTTCAAACTTGCCTGGGATATTTAATTATTTTGATTATTTGATTAAAGATCTAGAAAGAATGTTTCCTCCAACATCATTTATAAACGTATAATTTGGAAGTAACTGCCCTTTTATCAAATTGA